>NC_092238.1:2416308-2596308 GCF_036320965.1 Panulirus ornatus
CTGTTGTTGTTGGGGTGATTATGGGAGTGGTTGTTTAGATGGTGTTTATAGTAGAGATGGTTGATTTTGAAGTGGGTGTTACGGTCGTGGCTTTTCTGGATTGGGTCATTATAGACAAGAATGATTTTAGAATCCTTGTGATTGCGATGTTGCAATCTGTTTGTTGATTAAGCACTAAACGTCGAAAAGTTTAATAAGGAAAACAGAAGATCTCCTTCGATGTCAACCTACCATCTCTGGAGTGCTTCTGGAGGAGTGGGAGAATGCGTGCAGTCAGGGGGGAACCTTTCCCACTGTTATAACGTAAAGATAAAAGAAACTGAATAATGAATCACAGATTAACCTTCCGACCACAGGCGGGCAATCCCTGCAGCTGGGGAAAAAGAATTAGAATGTTTGTTCAGGTAACATTTATAACTCTCTCTCCCTCTCTCTCAAGAGGAAGGTGCACGAGCTGGAAAAGAGAGCAAGTGAGAGTAAGGGCGATAGGGTATTGGCTAACTTGAGGGAGAATAAGAAAATGTTTGGGGAGGAGATGATTAGTGTGAGTAGAACAGGAGAACAAATGGAAGCATCATTGAAAGCCGGTGGGAAGTGATTAGAGACGAGGGAGATGTACAAGAGGAGATGGTAAGTATTATGAAGAATCGTTGAATGTGTTAAATAATAGAGTGGCAGATGTGGGGTATTTGGGATGCGTTGGGATTCGGAGCGAGAGAATCATGGCAAATGGTTTGATGAAAAGGAAAGAGGTGGTGAAAGCCTTGTATAGGGTGAAGTGTGGCAAAGCGGCTGGAGTGGATGAGATTGCAGTTGAGTTTCCTTCATGTGTTGGAGGCCGATGAGTGGTAGTGGAGCGCTGGGGGTGGTGGTGGTGGAGCCCAGGGAGTAATATTGGAGACCAGATAGTGGTGATGGAGGCCAGGGAGTAATGTTGGAGGTCAAGGAGTAGTGTTGGAGGCCAGGAAGTGGCGGAGGAGACCAGGGCTAGTGAAAGCGGGAGGTTGAAGGGTGAGGAGGTCAGTGACCCCGGGGGTGGCATTGATGACCTGTCGTGGTAGCAGGTCGTGTCCCTCATGTTTATGTTGCCGCCGCCATGATGAACTTCCAAGACCATAGCAGCCACCTCCCTACTCCTCCCGCCCACGCCACTTCCTCCCTCTCATCATCATCCCCTTCTTCCTCTTCTTCTTCTTCTTCTTCTTCTTCTTCTTCTTCTTCTTCTTCTTCTTCTTCTTCTTCTTCTTCTTCTTCTTTCTTTCTTTCTTTCTTTCTTTCTTTCTTTCTTTCTTTCATTCTTTCTTTCTTTTTTCTTCTTTCATCATCATCATCATCATCATCATCATCATGTTCTTTCGTCAGTACCGTCTTAGACCTAAGGTCTGCCGTTACTTCACCGGAGACATCCTCCTTCAGCTACTGGTGTCTTGTAGATGGATTGAGGGTTGCCGACTGTAGGGAAGGTTGAGGGTTGGCTTATGAGGTGTACGGTGGGCGCCTCCCTGGCAGACCGACGCCTCCCCCCCCCCCCCCTAGAGCTTCGAACATATCCTTCCTCTTCTCAGTTTCTTTTATATACATTTTCATATCATAAGTTTTTACTTATGTTTTTTCCTTTTTCTTCTTTTTTCATGTTTTGGTATCACTCTTGCCATGTCATCTGCTCCGACAGTTAGTCGTAGCAACACTTGCCAAAGGTGGCTCAGGCATTACTGGCAGACAGACCCCCTCCTCCTCCTCGTGTGCTCTGGTGATTACAAGAGAGAGAGAGAGAGAGTAATCCCGGTAATGTTGGGCGGGAGTGCGGGGCGAGAGCCTGCACCACCACGTCAGACCTGCTGGTTGTCTGGCGCATATTGTGGCAGCCGAAGACTCGCTGACCGGGAGGGTTTTGACGTGTCCTGTGTTGTCTAACCCCCTGCAACGCAATCTTGGCCTGTGTTTCAGAACTCTGCAATACAGTGTTGACTGTGTTAGAGAACCCTGCAACACAGTTGACCCGTGTTAAAACCCTGTAACACAGTGTAAACTATATGTCAGAACACTGCAACAGTGTTGACCTGTGTCAGAGTCCTGCAACACAGTGTAAACTATGTCAGAACACTGTAACACAGTGTTGATCTGTGTCAGAGTCTTGCAACACAATGTAAACTATATCAGAACACTGTAACACAGTGTTGGTCTGTGTCTGAGCCATGCAACACAGTGTTGACCTTTAACTAGGAAGTTCAAGTAATAACATGGAATTTTCTCTCCTCAGGTGAGTGACGGGAGTCGTGAGTGTCTTGCTGTAACGAGTGACGTGAGGGACCCAGGTAAGTGTTCACCAGGCTGCTGAGACGTGAGTTACTGTTGTTTAGTGAGTGTCCAGCAGCAGGTTAGAGTGTGAGTTACTGTTGTGTTCTGTGTCTCGCAACCGGAGTGTGAGTTACCAGGGTGGAGTGAGTGACACGAGTCACCCAGAAGTAATTTTCCTGAGCAGAACCAGTAATGAACCTGACCGGTAGTTTGTGAGAACATGATCACACGAGGAAGAAAATATAAGACGTGAAAACATAATGTTATATGTAATCACACTTCAGCCTCATTACAAGTTGTAGTTTATCGACATAACTGCTGAAGTATGAGTAGGGTTGTGAGGGATCTGTGTTGAGGGTGTCAGTAAGTGGAGACAGAGGGAAGTCATGAGACGCATGGCTGTTGTATGAGTTGTAAGTCCGTCTCCTGACCTGTAGTGTGGATCATGTACATACCCTCTCTCACACGTGCACTGCTGATCCCGTGCACAGAGTGCCCAGGGGAGAGGGACAGGAGAAGTCATCTAGCAAGACGTGTGTGGTAAGCACTACCCGTAAGACGCACCATTTTGACATCATTACATCTTAGTTACTCGTTTATGTAAGTTATGTAAGAGAATGGTTTCCTAGTTATATTTATATATAGGCATAGTTAAGGGCGCTTTTATTTACAGGATGTAAGATTAAGTAACTGCTCTCTTGTTCCGTTATCAAATGGCGTTTTGGTTTTAACCCTAGGAGGGTCATCAAGGGGGAAAGGGGGTCGCTGCTGGGCCCTGGGAGGCCACCACGTCAGTGGTCAGCCGTGGCGTGCAGTACGACTCACTGCTCTCATGATTATTTTTAAGGACATTAAATCGTCGAGGCCACAGAAGGAAGTCATTGTGCAAGACGCGTAACTTTCCGATATATACTTCCAGTAGCAGGGCAATGTGGACTCCCTCGAAGTGAGTTCTGTCACGAAAATGTACTCTCAGTGACGCAGCCTCGCTAAAGTGATTTTACACTCGCGATGTAACCCCGAGCAGGCGCAGTCCGGTGACACACACACACACACACACTCATATATATATATATATATATATATATATATATAATTTGTATGTGCATTTATAGCAACGCGTGTTGCTTCACATAAATTCATTCATAAATCAGAGAAACTCTAGGGGTGTGGGTGAGGGGGGGGCCTGCTGGTGCCTTGTCTTATTACCATAAGAGCCGCGGGGGGGGGGGGGGGGGGGGGTCTGGTCTGGGCAGGAGGAGGAGGAGGAGGAAGGGGGTGGGTAATGCCTCCCCCTCCCCCCCCGGCCTCTCCTCCAGGCATATTTAACTTCCCATCTGCACAATTCATGAGGCTCTTTGTTTCCTCCGGGTATTTTTAACCCTCTGAAGTTCTCCTTATATATATTTTTTCTTCATCTTTCCTGCGTCTTTAAAGAGGCCGGAGTTATGAGGGTGGTGACGGCGGGGTATGCCAGCCATAATGGCCCACCTCAGGTACCCACGTGAGGGTCGTGGTGAGACGCTCCACCTTCTGCTGTGTGACCAGGGCGGCTCGGCTGCACTGACTTGCTCACCCCTGGGGCAGGCCAGGGGGGAAGGTCGGACCAGGCCATCCCGCCCTGCTCCTGGGGAAACTTGACCCCGGGGTAATTAGAAGAGGAAGGAACATCTTAACTTAATAACTTAAGCCCGTGGCTGGTAAACAAGAAAGCCTCCTGGTGATTAAGTAATACTTAAGATAATTATATGTTATCTTCTTAATGATCAAGATAGATCAGCCAATCCTGTGCGGCTACGAGAAACTACACCACCTGACGATTAGAGGTAAACAATGACTCTAGGATGTAGAGAAATTAACCTAACCTGACCTGACGATTAGAGGTAAACAATGACTCTAGGATGTAGAGAAATTAACCTAACCTGACCTAACCTAACCTAACCTAACCTAACCTAACCTAACCTAACCTAACCTAACCTAACCTGACCTGACCTGACCTAACCTCATCTCACCTCACCTCACCTAACCTAACCTAACCTGACCTAACCTCCCCTCATCTCACCTAACCTGACCTGACCTGACCTGACCTGACCTAAAGGGTAACTTAATTCCAGGTGGTTAAAGTAAAACAACCTCCACCAGGCGGGAGAATTTCCCCCGTCCCTTCCCCCCGCCCATGTTCAAGGGGGGGGGGGGATAAATCCAGTGTTCACTGCCAGGGAGGTAAACTGATTTCCTTAATGTGTGGCAGATCTGCAGGGTGTGTGGAAGGGCAAACAACACATTCGCGTACTTAACGGAGAAATATTAAACCATGATTTACGTCGTGGGCAGATATAGGACGGGGTACAGAGTGAACATTGGCACACATATATATACCAGAGGAATCGATGCGAAGATTTTGAGTTACGAGAGCGATGGTGAGATCCCGTCGTGCCAGCCGCCGGGCGGTGAAGGTGCAGTGAGGAGGCACCGTTGCGACGGCTTGACCCCCCCCCCCCCCCCCCATGGTGTGCCTGCCCTGTGGCTGTGTGGAGGAGGGGATCCTTCACTTGACCTGGGTAGTGACCCCCTTGACCTCTGTGTACGGGAGTCTCTCGCTTGACCTGTGATAGGTCATTCCCCCCACCACGTCCCCACCCAGTGCCCTCGTCTTGCCCCCACAACAGCTCCACTGTGTTTATCATGATAATACGAGACTTGGTGAAGCCCGAGAATGTTAGTTATTGTTTATTCATGTAAACTTGCACACTTTATGCTTGTTAGCGTGGAGGGGCGGTGTCTGTGGGCAGGCCAGGCACATACTTGTGTTGTAAATGGGTAAGAGAGTGTGTGTGTGTGTGTGTGTGTGTGTGTGTGTGTGTGTGTGTGTGTGTGTGTGTGTGTGTGTGTGTGTAAAAGTCATCATGGCTGATGATAATCTGTCTTATGAAAAGCAGCTGAGTGGGTGTGGGTGCCTGCGGCCGGCCTTCATGATAGCTTAACCAACGCCAGGAATCCTACAGCACAATGTGGCGGCCGCGGGGCCAGCTAGTGTGAGTGGGGAGGGGGCGCTACTCTCACCCACCACACCACCACCACACCCAGCAGCCGGGGGGAGGGAGGGGGGTGTTGAGGAGGAGGGAGAGGCACCTCCCGTGGGACTGTGACCATGGGATGTCATGTGTTGCGTGGGAACCGTCCTAAGTTGGGTGGATGTGAGAGAAAGATACCCGCGCCCCATTCTCATCCTCGTGCCACGACTCGCTATACAAGCACACGACACACACACGTCCCCGTTTCTTCATGCCAAGCCTTTCCTCTGTCATCATCTACTTGGCTAACTCCCTGGCTGTCCACCCGCTTCCCATTTTCGTTCTGCCTTTATATATTTTTTCTCAGCTTCTGCAGTTTACTCCCTCAGCTCCCACGTCTATTCTCCCCGGAGTCCACTCCTCCGCTTTGCCTGGCTGGCCTCTCACTCCCCGACCCTCTCCCTTCATGAGCCGTTGGCCCGCCAGGAGCCGGCAGGCACGGATGGTGCGGGAGGAACCAGTGACAGCTTTTGCAACCTAGTGAAGTGAACCCCCTTGGAGTACGACCCTCGAGCACGACGGCACGACCCTTCAGCACCATCCTACGACCTTTGACCACGACGGTAGAGCGACTTTATGATGTGATGGCGTAACCTTTGACCTGACATTTAAAGGTCGGCTTAAAAGCCAGGTCACGGTCCGTAGTCAAGAGTCATACCGTTATGCTCGCGGGGAGGGTCGTGACGTCGTGCCTGAAGGTCGTACCGTCGTACGACAGGGTCGTGCGGCTGCGGGGTAGCTGTCTGACAGAGGGAGGGGAGGGGGAGGGAGCTTGTGTGTTATGTTGTGAGGCAAGCGATGAGGCGGACCCTCATTCTTAGGAAGGGAGGAGAACCCTGAGAATGAGATGTTCATGAGGATAGAGCAACCGTGGCGCTGTGGAGCAGGTGGGGGAAATGGAGTTGCGAGAGAGAGAGAGAGAGAGAGAGAGAGAGAGAGAGAGAGAGAGAGTTGCATTATTAAGGTGTGCTAATATGGTTGCCTCCTGTACTGTGAAGTAAGCCTGAAGGCGCCTCCTGCAGCTGAGTCTTTTAAGACTCTGTTTCCTCATTGTTGCCATTAACTCTCCTCCCCCTTTCCCATCCCCCCCCCTCCCCCGGCCATTACCCCCCCACCGGAAAACATCCTCCCAGAAACTCATTAAGTGGAAAATATAGACTAATAAAACCCCGGCCCCGGAAAAAAATGTTTGTTTTGTTTATTTCCCGTTTGTGTATGTGTGTGTTTGTGTTTGTGTTTCTATTTGTATTTCCCCCACCTGGTATGGATTTATAGGTTTGTTTGTTTGAGTATTGCTCGTGTAAGTTTAAGTGTATCATCGCGTTTCTGAGAAGTGTGACTGGAAGTTTTAATTGTTTAGAAATGTAAGTGTGAGGGAGTGTGTGTGTGTGTGTGTGTGTGTGTGTGTGTAGGGCAGGTGTGGGTGCCGACCCTCCTGACTCGTGGTGGGGTCTGCCCGCACTTGCTGAAGTGACATAGAGAGAGCGCTACTGTCCCTCCAGCGGGCGGCTTGTCCCTCCTGAAGTGGAGGGCCGTATGTACTCTCCAGGGGAACTCCCACACACACACACACACACACACACACACACACACACACACACACACACACGTTACCAGGTCGTCCAGAGCGGAGTATAAACCTTGGGAGAGGGAAGGTTGGGGAGCGAGAGATAACACCAGCAAAGTTTGGTCATCTTGGCTCCAATTTGGCTGCTCTCGAGGCTGCTTCTTACGGCAGGAGCGCCTCCTCCAGCAGGACTCAGCGGCCTGTAATAAGACCCACAGTAAATACTGTCGTCAGGGTGTTGTACCACTTGCAGGTCGCCGCCATGTTGAGTGAGGAACCAATGGTGAGTGTCAGGGACGCTCCGGGGCAGCAGCAGGGCACGGTTGATGCCGTCCAGTTGTTGGTTCGTCTGTCGGTTGGCAGGTGACGATGGTCGCGTGGGGGGAGGAAGGATCCGGTGGTGTAAATTATGGAAAAGGGAAACGGGAGGGAGGGGCATAGAGTATGGGAAGACCAGGAGAGGCAAGAGTCTGAGGAGGAGGATGTGGCAGAAGGAAGGGAGAGGAGTGATCCTTCATGGTTCTCTGTATCCCTCTGTTTGTGTGTGTGTGTGTGTGTGTGTTCGGAAGCTGTTATGGTTGAAGGACTCCCTGACCCCCCCCCCCCTCCCTCCCTCCTCCCGTCACGTACAGCACCCCGTCAGGTGTAACGTCAGCCTGGGGGGGGGGGGGGCTCTTGGTCGCCTCGTTTGTCCTAACGTCAGCCGGGAGGGAGGAGGGGGGTCGGGGGGGAGATGGGGGGTCCGGGTGGGGGGGTGATAGAACTGCAGGTTTAGGTTCCCTTGAGGAAGGTCTGGGGTCATTTAACGCCTGGCTGACCCCCCGTGAAAGAAGAAGGAAGCAAGAAGGCAGCGGCCGCGGTCATTTTGGGTGATAGAGTGATTTCACTGAGTGGGAAGTGTCTGGGGCGGGGAGGGGTTTATATGGGAGAGAGAGGGAGCGGGCCGGGGTTGATATGGGAGGGGGAGGGAGCGAGGCGGGGTGTTACATGGGAGGTGGAAAGAGCGGGGTGGGGTGTACATGGCAGGGGGAAGGAGCGGGGCGGGGTGTACACAGGAAGGGGAGTGAGCGGAGCGGGGTGTACATGGGAGAGGGAGGGAGTGGGGCGGGGTGTACATGGGAGGAGGAGGGAGTGGAGCGGGGTGCACATGGGAGGGGGAGTGAGCGGAGCGGGGTGTACATGGGAGAGGGAGGGAGCGGGGCGGGGTGTACTTGGGAGGAGGAGGGAGTGGAGCGGGGTGCACATGGGAGGGGGAGGGAGCGGGGCGGGGTGTACATGGGAGGGGGAGGGAGCGGGGCGGGGTGTACATGGGAGGGGGAGGGAGCGGGGCGGGGTGTACATGGGAGGGGGAGGGAGCGGGGCGGGGTGTACATGGGAGGGGGAGGGAGCGGGGCGGGGTGTACATGGGAGGGGGAGGGAGCGGGGCGGGGTGTACATGGGAGGGGAGTGAGCGGAGCGGGGTGTACATGGGAGGGGGAGGGAGCGGGGCGGGGTGTACATGGGAGGGGGAGGGAGCGGGGCGGGGTGTACATGGGAGGGGGAGGGAGCGGGGCGGGGTGTACATGGGAGGGGAGTGAGCGGAGCGGGGTGTACATGGGAGGGGGAGGGAGCGGGGCGGGGTGTACATGGGAGGGGGAGGGAGCGGGGCGGGGTGTACATGGGAGGGGGAGGGAGCGGGGCGGGGTGTACATGGGAGGGGGAGGGAGCGGGGCGGGGTGTACATGGGAGGGGGAGGGAACGGGGCGGGGTGTACATGGGAGGGGGAGGGAGCGGGGCGGGGTGTACATGGGAGGGGAGGAGGACAGTTGCATGTTGCAGGCGGTACTTGATTATGGCGGCAATATATGGGGTCTGGTGACTCACGGAGCTCAGGGTGTGTGTGGTACTGGCGTGGGGGGAGGAGGCGTTGATGGCAGAGCGGGAGTGTGTTAGGAGGGCAGAGGAGAGGGAGGTGGAGCGGCGGCAAGGGAGTTTGTTGGAGGTGTAGGGGGAGGAAGGGGGGTTATAGAGGAAGTGGAATGAGGAAAAACACCTCATGATTACCAGGTCTCCACACACACACACACACACACACACACACACACACACACACACACACAGCTCCTCCCAATATTTTCTCTGCGGCAATCAATCAGGCGCAGACCCTGTGGTCTTGGCATGTGCCTGCCACTCCTTGCTGGGCCGCACCGACACTGCTTGACAGCTTCATTACCCGTCAGCCTGCTTCATCTATCATCACCTGACTGCTTGACAGGTCTCCTCGTGTGTGAGACGTCATGCGACTTGACAGCTCTGTTGCTGTATTGAATTATCTGACGAGTTCACAGAAGTACACGTGCTACATCCATCTCCCCAGCCAGTGAGGTTGATGCACGTGGCGCCCCACCTCTCCCCACCTGTACACGTGTGACTGGTGCCCGAGGGTGTACATATAGCTACACCAGACGTACCCAGCTGTACACATGTTACTCACTATGGTCGTCCGCGTGCATGTCACATGTCAACGTATGTAGGATACCTCACGTGAAATAATGAATTATATATATATATATATATATATATATATATATATATATATATATATATATATATATATATATATATATATATATATATATCGTGAGATTAGTGGGAGGAGTGACGGGGTTAAAGGGGGATGGCGGGGTTGCAGGGGGGGGGGGGGTGGCTGGGTGTGGTTGACGGGGGTTCCTCAGTAGCAGTTGTAACACAAGAGCCGTAACGCATCTGAGGTACTTATCACAAGGG
Source organism: Panulirus ornatus (assembly GCF_036320965.1). Lineage (NCBI taxonomy): Eukaryota > Metazoa > Arthropoda > Malacostraca > Decapoda > Palinuridae > Panulirus > Panulirus ornatus. The sequence continues at coordinate 2,426,014 of NC_092238.1, forward strand.
GAGAACCACCACATTGGCTCACATGTGGCACTGTGTTCCCCCGGCAGGCAGGCAGGGGGGGAGGGGGGGCTCGGCTCTGATAACGGCCGTGGGAAGGAGTGCGTGTGGATCATGAGTGCGTCGCAGGGTGTAACCCCGGGAGGCTCCTCTGGTAAGGGAGTGCGTTTGGTGTGGGTTATGAGTGCGTGTAGGCGGGTGACCGTCCATGAATCTATAGAGTTGGAAGTGTGTGGTTTTCGTTACGTGTCTGTCTGCCTTTCTTGTAGACACGCACTCGAGGAAGTGCATGCGAGAGCGTGAGTCAGAGCACGCAGAGGCTGGAGCAGGCAGCCGTGGTTGAGTGTACGCCAGAGTAGTGTCTCTGCTTGAGTGCAACGATTGTCTTCAACGCATCAGCTGTGTTATGACAAGATAAGATCCTGTCTGGCTGCACTGGTCACGTCCTCGGCCCACTGTGTGCTGGGGGAGTCCTTCTAGAGTCCTTCTGGAGTCCTTTGTGCTGAGGAATCCTTCTTGAAGGGCCGGGTGTCCTGTGGGAAGGCGTTTTAAACCAAATATGCCAATTTTAGGTTTTCATAAGAACGTAAGTGTGGGAGGACGCAGCACTGGGCCACGTTGGTCTTGCTGGGTGTAGTTCCTGTCCATACCCTCCCACTGTCCACACCCTCCCACTGTCCACACCCTCCCACTGTCCACACCCTCCCTCTGTCTCACACCCTTCCACTGTCCACACCCTCCCTCTGTCTCACACCCTCCCACTGTCTCACACCCTCCCACTGTCTCACACCCTCCCACTGTCCACACCCTCCCTCTGTCTCACACCCTCCCACTGTCTCACACCCTCCCACTGTCTCACACCCTCCCACTGTCTCACACCCTCCCACTGTCCACACCCTCCCTCTGTCTCACACCCTCCCACTGTCTCACACCCTCCCACTGTCTCACACCCTCCCACTGTCCACACCCTCCCTCTGTCTCACACCCTCCCACTGTCTCACATGGAGACGTGCAGTTCGCGCTTGAAGCCTTCTGTCCCTCGTGTACTCAATGTCCCGCTAGCCAACGTATTCGACTCATCAACAAATCTGTTTTCAAATTCTTTCTTTTCCTCCTCTCTTTTTAGATCCGACTTTATCAAGTTTTAGATTCATGATTGTGAGTTTTCCCCGAAGTGGAAACTGTGAGTCTTTTATTAATATCTCCTCTTGTCTTTTGTCCTCTCATCCACTTCTCTAATTTGGTCATGTCATCCTCAACTGAACGTCTTTCTGGGAAGTGGAAAATATGTTTTATGTTTTGTCTCCTGTTTGTGAACTGTATCTGATGCCAGGGATCGTCTATGTCATCCTCCTTTGCTTGTTTCCTAGAGTATGTTTCCCGTGTGTGGCCCTGTGAATCATGAGGATCTGTCATGATCGTGAGGCAGACCCTCCTGCAGGTGGGTGGGTGTAGGATCCCCTCGTGTCCCTGGTGAGCAGTGCCGGGTGTGCCGCTGGGCCACAGCACCTTTACACCTGGTCCTCTCTATAAAGAGTTCGTCGCTGATGTACAGTGTACAGATGCCAGCTCGTCTTTGGTATACATTGATCAGGTAAACCTCACGCGTGTTTCCGTGTGATTCTACCCCGCGTGGGCGGTGAGGAGGCAGGTGCTGCCCATGGCTGGTTCTGTATGAGGCAGGTGCTGCCCATGGCTGGTCCTGTATGAGGCAGGTGCTACCCATGGCTGGTCCTGTATGAGGCAAGTGCTGCCCATGGCTGGTCCTGTATGAGGCAAGTGCTGCCCATGGCTGGTCCTGTATGAGGCAAGTGCTGCCCATGGCTGGTCCTGTATGAGGCAAGTGCTGCCCATGGCTGGTCCTGTATGGGCTGTTGGCGGCCACACTCACCGTGGGTTGTTGCGGGCCTTTGACCTGGCCAGCCAGCCAGACCCCACGTGATCCATCTTCCATCATTCTTGGAAGTCCTTGTCATTGTTTAGTACACGTATTGTTCTCCTGCAACCCCAGAGGAAAGGCGTCCCAGAGAGAGAGAGAGAGAGAGAGAGAGAGAGAGAGAGAGAGAGAGAGAGAGAGAGAGAGAAATGTACGTACATGTGAGGTCAATTGGTGTACGTTTATATGGTATATACGTGTGTGCTTGTATGTGTTTGTGTATACCAGGTGGTGATACCTGCCAGAGGAGAGGGCGAGGGAGGCAGGCCACGTTGCTCACGTCACCAACCATGTGCGCATCATGATAGTGCTGACGTCACCAACCATGTGCGCATCATGATAGTGCTGACGTCACCAGCCATGTGCGCATCATGATAGTGTTGACGTCACCAACCATGTGCGCATCATGGTAGTGCTGACGTCACCAACCATGTGCGCATCATGGTAGTGCTGACGTCACCAACCATGTGCGCTTTATGGTAGTGCTGACGTCACCAACCATGTCCGCATCATGGTAGTGCTGACGTCACCAACCATGTGCGCTTTATGGTAGTGCTGACGTCACCAACCATGTGCGCTTTATGGTAGTGTTGACGTCACCAACCATGTGCGCATCATGGTAGTGCTGACGTCACCAACCATGTGCGCTTTATGGTAGTGCTGACGTCACCAACCATGTGCGCTTTATGGTAGTGCTGACGTCACCAACCATTTGCGCATCATGATAGTGCTGACGTCACCAGCCATGTGCATATCATTTACTCCTGTTGAAGCATTTTTAGCCGACACACACACACACACACACACACACACACACACACACACACGTGTGAACCCATGAGCAACGCGGCACGACCCTGGGGTACGACCCAGGGGCACGACCCTGGGGTTGGTGTGATAGCCTGACCATTTGACGAGATCGTTAAGTCGTGACGTCAGAGTAGTACTGCATTCCTTCATACCGAGGGGTCGCACGGTACTGCTCAGTGGCTGGTTCATTTTTCTATATGAAAATCTTAATTAGTCTAATTATATATAGACGAAGCAAGGCGGTGATAGCCGGGGGCAGTGAAGGGTTAAGTTCCCGGTCTGTCATACACCCTCCCTCCCTCCCTTCTATCTGTATCATCTCGTCTCCTTGCTCGACCTGGGCTATACTAGCAGTAGCAGCAGTTGTGGGAGTAGTGGCTGTTGCCGATGTTGTGGTAGAAGTGACGGTAGTTGTAGTAGTCGTGGTTGTAATGATGATAGTGATAGTGGTTGTAGTAACAATGATAGTATTAGTAGTAGTAATAGTGGTCGTAGTAACAATAGAAGTAGTAGTAGTAGTAGTTGTTGTTATTGTTGTTGTAGTAATAGTAGAAGTAGTAGTAGCCGAGGATGTGGAAGTGAGTCATTGTGTGCAGATTTCTACCATGTGTGTCTGGGACCGGATGACGTAGCTTACATGAGAGAAGTCCATCTCGGATGGCCAGATAGAGAGAGAGAGAGTGTGTGTGTGTGTGTGTGTGTGTGTGTGTGTGTGTGTTGACACATACTGCCTCACCCTTCCATACACAGTGCCACCACCTGACGGCCAGGGTCCACACTGGTCCGTGTGTTTGTGGAGCCCAGTGTGCGGCTGGTCACTTCCCAACACTGGATTAACTGAACGGGGTTCAAGGGAATGGAGGGAGGGGGACGATTAGCCGAGGGACTTCGCCCTCTGATGTGGTGTGGTGTGGTGTGTGTGGTGTGGTGTGTGTGTGAGGTGTGGTGTGGTGTCAGGGGGACGTGGTGTGTGTGGCCCTTGACATTACAGTAATATATATATATATATATATATATATATGTTGGAAAGGATCACAATTTTGCGCGTGATCATGTATGTTCCCATGAGCCCACGGGGAAAATGAAACACGATAAGTTCCCAAGTGCACTTTCGTTTAATAATCACATCATCAGGGGAGATACAAGAAAGAAATATAAGTCAGCTGATATACAACGAAGAAACGCAGCTAGGATGCCATTTGGTAAATACGTGATTGTACAAGACAGACAACGAGCGTATCATAAACTTATTATGTGGACAAGAAGGGGACTGTTTTCAAATTCTATCAACAATAAAGCTATCCAATTTGTACAGACCTTCGCTAATATTGAAAATTATAACAAAGAATAATAACCTTAATATATAGGGGATAGGGGAGAAAGAAGACTTCCCACGTATTCCCTGCGTGTCGTAGAAGGCGACTAAAAGGGAATGGAGCGGGGGCCGGAAATCCTCCCCTCTCGTTTTTAATTTTCCAAAAGAAGGAACAGAGAAGGGGGCCAAGTGAGGATTTCCCTCAAAGGCTCAGTCCTCTGTTCTTAACGCTACCTCGCTAACGCGGGAGATGGCGAATAGTAAAAAAAAAAAGAAATATATATATATATATATATATATATATATATATATATATATATATATATATATATTCGTCTGTTTCCTTGCGCTACCTCGCAAACGCGGGAGACAGCGACAAAGCAAAAAAAAAAAAAAAAAAATATATATATATATATATATATATATATATATATATATATATATATATATATATATATATATATATATCCTTAGACCGAAAGGACTTGAAAGAAACTATGAGACAAGAAATAACAAAAAGGAAAGAAAATGTAAAGCAACTTACTTTAAATGTTGTGGGGCAGATACGGTTGAGGGTCACAACAGAAGAACGTGGGGATCTGGATCATACGTGACCCGTCCCATGGCAGTGTTGCCTGGGAGTGACTGAGAGAGAGAGAGAGAGAGAGAGAGAGAGAGAGAGAGAGAGAGAGAGAGAGAGAGAGAGAGAGAGAGAGAGAGAGAGGTGAAATTTCACCGTTGCCAGACACTCACGTGTGTTGGCAACCTTTCTTTGTATGTATGTGTGGAGATGATGGAGTCGTGTGTGGTGATGGTCCACAAGACGGTAGTAGGAGGTAGCTCTGGTCTACACGTCGGTAGAGCTGAGGTGGAGGCAACAGGTGGTAGATGTGGTAGATCATGGCAGTTGATGGCAACAGCTGGCGGCTGGTGACGACAGGAAATTGAAACTAATGAAAGTTCATAGCAGGTCATAGCACATAGCAGGTCATAGCACATAGCAGGTCATAGCACATAGCAGGGGACTGAGGGCTGGGATGGGGGTGGGGGGGCTCACATGATCGAGGGAACCACAAGGGCGTGACCCTGGGTGCCATAGCGAGAGGATTCTCACATGACTGTCGGGACCAAGGATCCCAGCATGATCCCAACATAATTCTGGGGACCAGGGGGTAATGCCCCGACGTGGCCGGGAGGGCCATGGGACCAGACGTGGCCCTGGTGGCCATGGGACTAGGGGCCAGACGTGGCCTTGGTGACCATGGGGTGAGGGACCAGGCGTGGCCCTGGTGACCATGGGATGACGCAGGGGGGCTGGGGGAGAGGGCCCCCGGGCAGCACTATGGTATGTCTGAGCCCAGAGCACAGTCGCCACGCCAGACAGTAGCGCGGGGAGGCACTTGTTGCCTTTGTGACGGGTTCAGAGTGGCGTGTTCCGACGACAGACACACTCCAGGTTGGCACGGCCGGCTCCTCCAGCTATTAAGGCTGGGTTGCACCAGCTGTCAAGGCTAGGCCTAGGCTACGCCAGGTGTCAAGGCTAGGCCAGGGCTGTACCAGCTGTCAAGGCTAGGCCAGGGCTGTACCAGCTGTCAAGGCTAGGCCTGGGCTGCACCAGCTGCTCACTCCACACAGGTCACTGCAGGTGGAGTGGGTCCGGGAGAGGTGTTTGTCTGGATGTGGGTGTTATACCGGGGTTGGTTATGATCCGTGGTGGTCCTCATTAATGAGGTGGATGTTGTGATGCCACATTGATTTATTGTTTTAATGTTACAAGACGAGGTTGCTGTTTACATATATATATATATATATATATATATATATATATATATATATATATATATATATATATATATATATATATATATATGTATATATATATATATATATATATATATATATATATATATATATATATATATATATATATATATATATATATGTATATATGCGTTTGGGCAGCCCAGCGGGTGAAGCAAGTGGTCTGCAGCTGGTCTTGAGGAGGTGGTGGTGTGGAGGCGGTGGCGGGTATGGGCCGGGAGGGTGGTTGACCTGGGAGGACCATATGCTGGCAGGGGGCCACCCTCACCACCTGATGACTCTACCAGGCCAGCAACCAGCCAGGAGCCGCTAGCAAGCAGCTCGGGCAAGCACGCAAGCAAGCACTCGAAAACCTTTAGTTGTCGAAGAAGGGGGTTAGGAGGACCCTACGAACACGAGAGCAATACAGTTCTGCTTGTGTGCAAGCAAAGGAGGCCTTCAGATGTGGTGCCGTGCAAGCAGGGGGGTGGGGCAGGCATGCAGACAGGGTTGGGGGGGGGCGTTGAAGACGACATTCTGAGTGGCGCTTGTGAGAGGAGGGCAACGCAGGGAGTGACTGAGGCAAGCAGGTAGTGAGGGAGGCAAGCAGTCGCACATGGGGCCCCTCCATGACTCCCCTTTCAGCAGTGCTGACCGCCCAAGGCACCGTCCCACCCTACTGTCCTGTTGCTGGCACTGTTATTCCTTCTGTTGGTCCTGTTGCTGGTCCTTTTGTTCCTGTTTGCTCCTGCTGCGGGTCCTGTCGTTGCAGCAGCTGTCTCAGCTGTTGCTGTTCCTGCAGTTGTTATAGTTCTAACTGTTGTTGCTGCTGCTGTTGCTCCTACTGTTTCTTCTGTTGTTCATTCCTCTGCTGGTATTATTCATGCTGCTGTTGTTCTTGTTCTTCTTCATGGCCTGGTGGTGTTTAACTCTCGATTGAACTCCTTATGCCATTAAATCCACAAACACACACACACACACACACACAAACACACACACACACACACACACACACACACACACACACACACACACACACACACACACACACACACACACCAAACTTGATCAAGATCGTATTCAAAACAGCTGATCTTTTCCCAAATATGGTTTAGTTAATCTTGTGGGGAGTAGCATGTGTCGGGGGAGGGGGGAGCGACGGGAGATGAGGATGGTGACTACGAGATGAGTGCTGGTGGTAGGAGGCTGTGATGGCGTCTGTCGCTGGTGTGGCAGCCCGGCCGCAGACCCCTGGCCCTCAGGGTCCGTCAACTGAAAGATGAAGCGATCATATCAGTGGTCCGCCTCGGGGGGAATTTGGAAAACACATTAAGGCAAGACCTCGGTTTCTGGGAAGGTTATTCTGGTCTAGGGAAATGCTCGCGGGGAGAGAGAGAGAGAGAGAGAGAGAGAGAGAGAGAGAGAGAGAGAGAGAGAGAGGGGAGAGAAGGAGGCTTTCCTACCCCCAGGCGTCAGTTCAAGCCCCCTTGTCCTGCGACGTGACTTCAGCATTGTCAGACTTCCTGGAACCCCAATGGCGAGGCGGCGAGTAATGAGTGGTTGGAGTAATTAGCAAAATGGAGTAATTAGGATGGTGGTGGTGTGTGTGTGTGTGTTGCGGTACACCGTAGTGGGAGGGATGTGTGTGAGGAGCGGGGTGAGTGGGGGGAGGCGGGGGATAGAGACTCTAATGAGTCACGAGTCATTACTGGTTCTGGGAAGACCAGTCCCGCCCACACCTCGGGGGCCCGCATCGCTGCCTACAGCTGACGCTGAGGGACCCTCGTGTCGGCCACCGAGGGTGTCAGGCCGTCGGGCACCGACGGTGAGTGTAGCAGTGTCAGCTCTGTCATGGCCGAGCTTGTCACCAGCTGAGCGGAATAACAAGTTTCGCTAAGACCATGTCAAACGATACGACTGTTTATGTAACTGTATATATATATATATATATATATATATATATATATATATATATATATATATATATATATATATATATATATATATATATGTAAGTATATATATTTGGAGGCGAGAGGCTGTCACTAGGCGGGAAAGAGAGTGTGTGGAGTTAGTCATGAGTATTGCATGGGAAAGAGATTAGAACATGTAGTGTGGTCAGGGTCGTGTCTGGCCAGCCAGCCAATCATCATGGAAGAGGAGCAGTGTAGTCGCGCGCGAGTCATGAGGAGATGATTGTTGCCGTGCTGCGTCCCCTGGCCTCGGCTCCTCCCGGGGGCAAGACCTTGGCTGCGCCGGGGATGTCGTCCACACCAGTTGCATTTTCTCCCTCCCGCCGGCCGCCATGTAGACGTCTGGAATGTGCATCGCGGATAAGCTGTGCCCCTCACCGGAAGCCCGGCCCTCGATGGTATGGTAAAGCTACTGATGTATGCGTCCACTTGACGCGCGGGGAGGGGGGGATGATTTGATTCTTGAGGTTTGAGACGCGTCGGAGACGACCGTCTGGCGAGGAAATGTTCAGATGAACGTAACGGAATAACTGGAAACTCCCGACGGTGTGTGTGTGTGTGTGTGTGTGTGTGTGTGTGTGTATGTGTGGACAAAGAAAGACGGGTCGGTAATTGTCTCTGTCGTGGGCGGCACCAGGAGCGGCGGGCGTGATGGTGTTATGACATCGTGGGCGGGCCGGAGGGACCCCTGCTGACCGCCAGGGTAGGTGAGGCCGGACCACAGCTCCACAAGACACAACAACATGATGAAGACAATACGTCCTTGGCAAGTTGTTTTTCACGAGTCGAGAATGAGATTAGGAATTAGAGCGGCCTCGATGGCGCAGTTCTCGACCTCGCTGAAGAGGCAATATAGCGGGGATTATTACGCCATACTGGGGAACCGTGCCTCTGGTGGATGGTTATGTCACACACACACACACACACACACACACACACACATAGTACCCCGGCCTCACACTGCCCCACTTGATGTGTGGCAGGTGCTAACCCAGGGATGGGCCCTTGTGGTTTCTGTTTCGTTACTACCATCGCCAAAGCCTTGCATCTCTCTCTCTCTCTCTCTCTCTCTCTCTCTCTCTCTCTCTCTCTCTCTCTCTCTCTCTCTCTCTCTCTCTCTCTCTCTCTCTCTCTCTCTCGTCTTTTTTTCTTATTACGACCTCCTGCGGCTGTCTCTTTTTTTCTTTTTTTATCAACTGCTGTAGAAGGGAGTATTTATTGTTTTTGTTCTGTTTCTTATTGATACCAATTAGAATCCTTACACAACCACATAATAGAGATCCATTTGACCTGGTCCGTAAGGGTCAGGTCAGACGCATTTTCACTAAAGCGAGGCCTTTAACCTAACCCATGCAAGGATCAGAGTCAGAAGCCATTGGATGTGAGGGAGGGTGTGGTGATAGTGGCCCCATACCTAACCCACAAGGATGAAATGAATTTAGGCTTATGGAGGACATGTAGTGAAGATGAGTTGTGAGGTGTTTCCCCCTGTAGTGAACATGTTGGTCGGTGATCGCTGGGAGGGAATGAGACATTCCATTTACTCGCTGATGGTCGTGTTTCTGGTTATAAGTTTCCACCTCTAAAACTGGATTTTTCAGCCTTTTTTCTCTCTCTTTCTCTCTATCTTTGTCCTTTTTGTGTGCGTTTCGTTCAAGTCGTGGCCCAGGCGAGGACTGTCGTCTATGTCTTGAAAAGAAGCAGTCGCAATATTGCTTGTCCTGACCTTCCTCATGTACACTGTGTCCCGTCACACACTCTCATGTGCTGTGTATCGCCACACATCGTCCCGTCACACCCTCATGTGCTGTGTATCACCACTCATCGTCCCGTCACACATATCTGTCATTCTTCATCGGGTTCCATCCAGCTTACAGGGTCATACCTGGAGCATATGCCTTGCTTACCTGTATGATAACGAGCGTTATCCGTGGAAAAGGGATATGGATGAGCGAGGACACTGCAGGCAGCCTCGAGCAGGACCGTAAAAGGCCCCTTCATCAGCATCAAGTCTGTCGTGTTTCCAGAATTTAGGGTTCCAGCTTATTAGAGGTACATACCATCCACACTAGGGCCAGGTCCCTGCAGGCGTGTAGCGCCGCGTATCGCGCCCGGCCCGGCCGGACTTAATGGCCTCCCGATCATGAGTACTTTGCCGGTGGCAACACATGGCAACGTATGCGGTAAACGGTCGAGGAATTTCAGCGGGGAATATCGCGGCAGCAGCGAGTCCCTGGTACACTGGTATTACGTCCGTGTCGTGTTTGTGGTGCGCTCCTGCATGCCAGGCGGAGGGAAGTATAATTTGCATAACGTAAATGTTTCTCAAGATAACTTGGTTGAGGAGAGGAACAGGGATCTGTGGGTGGAAGGTTAAGTTGGGTGTGAGTGGAGGGAGTAACACGATACATTCCATGGTAGGCAAGTACACCAGAGCCACCTGGACCATGACTCGTCCTCTGGTGGACACTGGGGACTCCCGCGGATGTGCGACGCTTTCATCCTCCCCTGAGATGCTTCCGCGGAGGATGACAGGGTCGCACCTTGGCTTTGAGTAAGTGTGCCTGAATTAAGTATGCTACTTGATATATATATATATATATATATATATATATATATATATATATATATATATATATATATATATATATATATATATATATATATATATATATATATATGAACGGTAACAATAACAGGAGGGACAGAGCTACACTCACACTAACCCTGATATAAAACCGCATAAGTGCGTTTTAAGTTTCCCTAAACCCTAGTCCAGGGTCACAGTAACCTACACAAGTTCAGGGCTATCACGGTCTCACATAACCGGGTGTTCTTTGTTGTTGTGTAACCTCACACCAATGCAAGGGTAGGATTGTGCTTCGTCTTCGTCGTGGTGGGCAGCCCCCACACCGCCAGTGTGTGTCGCGTGGGCTGGTCATGCAAGCGTGCAAAAGGGGACGACTGACTGTTTTTGGGTGGGGAGGGGGTCATCCAACACTGGCTTCATGATGTATTAACCCAGCGGTCGACGGATGAAGTGCACGAACGCCAGGGATGGACGGCACCTGTCTGTGGTACAGTGAACCTTCCTCACATGAGTATGCCAGGAAGTGTTAGTGTCACGCCAGGAATTAAGACAGACGGGAGGAAGTGCTTTAAGGAGTTAACTACCCACGGCATCTAAACGAGGTGGTTGGTCCTCGTTCCCCCCCTGCCTCTCGTCTGCATGCACGGCTGACCACCTGTTGGATGGCTCTTGTTGTTGTTGTTGTTGCTGTTTCCCGTCGTGTTGTGATGTATAGTTTGACTCAGATATATTGGTTGTGTTCCAAGTGTTGTAACTCCCCCAGACGGTCGTGTGGGAGGAGGGAGAAGTGCAGGGAGGGAGCTAGACTAAACAAAATCTTTTTCACACACACACACACACACACACACACACACACACACACACACACACACACACACACACACACCATCTAGCTGAGCAATACAAAACCACATACATACGAGATGGTCGTGTTAAGTAAAGTATGGTTAATGACCGTCGTGTGAGGAGGAGGAGGAGGAGTACGGTAAGTGCGGTAGTGTGGTGAGGTGTTCCGCGTACCAGGCTCACCATCCAGCTGGCTCCACTGGTCACATCCGGCCCTTCCCGACACACCAGCTTTGTCCCAACATCACTGACTCTCCCACCTGACGAGGCCGCCCTCCCGTCGGGATGTGCGTCCTCACCCACCCGCAGCAGCTCCTCCTCCTCATGCCGCAAGACACATGAGTCCCTGCCCGTCATGTGGTCTTGCCGGCAGAGCACAGAGCGAGCGACCCGACCTCATGTGGTGGGTGTTGGTATCGGAACACAGAGCCGGGTCTTGATGACTGGTGCACAGAAGACAGGGACGTGAGGGCATGGGTCGTGGCTGCAGACGGGGTGTGGGAGCATGGGTTGTGGCCTGAGATGCGCGAGGGAGCGCATGGGTCGTGGGCTGAGACTGGCTGGGGGAGAGAGCATGAGTCGTGGCCTGAGACAGGCTTGGGGAGAGAGCATGGTTCGTGGCCTGAGACAGGCGAAGGGAGAGCATGGATCGTGGCCTGAGACAGGCAGGGTGTGAGAGCATGGGTCATGGCTCACCCTTGACCGTTTCTGTTGAAGTGTCAGGATTAACGGTAAGGTCGGAGTGAACCGTTAGCGTGATGGAGGGGTGCTTGCAGAGGCAGGCCGGTCCGTCCCCTCCCACACCGGCCGCACCTCACGTGACGGCGGCTGCCAGTGTCGCATTAAGAGGTTTTTAGTCTCATAATACAAGGGTTGGAGGGCGGTGCTTCCTCCCTAGACGTGAGTGAGTGATGACGATGTTGTCCCCCTCCTCCGCCTCGCCTAAACTCAGACGAAGGATATTACGTTATGTGGAGCGTCTTACGTTATACGAAGGATATTACGTTATGTGAAGCGTCATACGTTATACGAAGGATATTACGTTATGTGAAGCGTCATACGTTATGCAAAAGATATTACGTTATGTGAAGCGTCATACGTTATGCGAAAGATATTACGTTATGTGAAGCGTCATACGTTATGCGAAAGATATTACGTTATGTGAAGCGTCATACGTTATACGAAGGATATTACGTTATGTGAAGCGTCATACGTTATGCGAAAGATATTACGTTATGTGAAGCGTCATACGTTATGCAAAAGATATTACGTTATGTGAAGCGTCATACGTTATGCGAAAGATATTACGTTATGTGAAGCGTCATACGTTATGCGAAAGATATTACGTTATGTGAAGCGTCATACGTTATGCGAAAGATATTACGTTATGTGAAGCGTCTTACGTTGTGTCAGGCAACATCCTCTCAATCTCAGTGTTGCTGCTACTGAAGGTTTATGTTCATCCTGGACTTTTATTGGCCACTTGAGGTTCATCATGACGACCCTCTGGTGTTCATGACGACCCTCTGGTGTTCATGACGACCCTCTGGTGTTCATGACGACCCTCTGGTGTTCATGACGACCCTCTGGTGTTCATGACGACCCTCGGGTGTTCAGGCTCCTCCCTATGTTTCTGTGACTTGTTAATGGTCCCTGATTGTTCTCTGCAACACACACACACACACACACACACACACACACACACACACACACACACACACACCGGCCGTCAGCATACCGCTATATTACCCCGTCAATATTTGACCAGGTCTCCACTGGCGGGACACAAAGCCACTGGTATTTCCGGAGGCGCCGACGATTCTCCTCCGACCTCTAATTGTTGTTGTGGGGGGATGGACCCCGACCCCGCGGTGGGCTGGCTGGCCCCTTGTGTTGTCCGGGGGATGAGGGGGGGGGGGGGGATTGGCCCTGGACGTATAACAGGGAAGGGTCAGATGAGATACGAGGGTCGCGTAATGACACGACCTCTGGTCTGGATAGGTCAGGAGGCCGGGGAGGAGTGCTGCTGATCCCACCAGCCGATGGCTGTTTCCGTGTCGTGGACGTATGGTGAGGACTGGCGGTTACTGTAGCAACGTATAGTGAAGAGTGACTAACAACGTATAGTGAAGAGTGACTGTAACAACGTGTAAGTGAGGACTGGCTTTCACTTTGACCCCTGTGATGAGCAATATCTGTCACTGTTGTCAGTGAAGGCACTGTTCTCACTGTTGTGTCCAGTGTTTCCAAATTTGACAGGAGACTACTGACCTGATGGACCCCGTGCTGTCCCCCTCACACGGGTCCGTGTCCAGCAGTGTCGTCGGGAGTATGGGCACTGTTGTCCCTCAGTGGGAGCCGCGGACGGCAGAGGAGGAGGAGAAGGTTGTTGACGAGGGGTCCCATGGGCGCACGGTAAGGGATATCCCATCCCCGAGTGGGACCTGACCTTCTGGGAATGCTCGAGAGGCAGATCAAGTTTCCTTTAATTGTGTTTTTTCACCGTCGTGTCTATCAAGGGACGAGACTCACTTGTCGCCGAGACGACGCCTGTGTCCTGGCCTGACCCGCACCATGCGCGGGGTGAAGGGCGGGGGCCTCTGGTCCCAGCCAGGTCATGCACTGCCTCTCAGGGCGGTGCCCCTGCGAGGCTCCTCTGGTGGGGCAGGCCACACCCACCACGAGGGTAGCTAGCCTCCCTCACGGGTGATAATGACGTTATGGATATGGCAGCAGCTCCTGGTGTGTGCACAGGATGGCCTCGTTCATGACGTGAGACGCCTGGTGTGTGCACGTGGTGGGGTGAGTGACCTGGGCATGGCACAGGGTCACACACAGTAACTCACTGCTCGTCAGTTCACAACCCATGTGGATGGGATCACTATTGTGTGTTCTGTCACTGTTGGGCTGGGGCTGTATGGCACTGATATCACTGTTGGGTTGAGAGTCCTTCCTTCATGAGATCAGAAGACATCAGGTTCCGTTGAGGAAAGCAGATGATGGGAGGGAAGAGCTCTGAGGTTGGGTTAGGATTTTCTGTCTCTGTGTCTAGTACAAATTTGACCTGGTGGCCAGAAGGTCGGGACTCCTAGGCTTTTATATACAGTCTCATTCTTACACAGCCCCATGCACTCCCACATGCCGACATCCCTCTCACCACACACTCGTCAACTCTCCTTTCACATGAGCCTCAGTTTCCCCTCCTCATGTTCCTCCCTTCACGTCACTCATGTGCACCCTCATTGTCCTCCTTGCAAGCCCTGGTCGCCCTGCACACCCACGCTTTCTCAGAACCTCTCCCTAAACCATTTCGAACCGTTCCTTTCTTTGACCTCCACTTCCCTCTCATGTCTCTCTCTCTCAGACGGATGCCCCACCTCCTCCCTTCGTTTACAACCGTGTCTTAGAAAATCATTCTCAACACCTTGTGCCGTCCTGTCATGTAGCTGTTACGTAGCCGTATGTCATTCCTGTGCATCAGCTTACACTGATCCTTTCCTTCAAGCGGGCCTCGCCCACACCTGCCAACTCTCATTTTCATCTGCCATAACTCTTCCCGAATCCCCCAGACCTCGTGCACACCTCTCACCACCACTCTCCCATCCGTCCCTCGTCCATTTCACCCTCATCCTTAAATATCTTTCCAAATATTTGGAATTCTTGACGCCCTCCACGCCAGCGACCATCAGCCATACCTCACACTGCACAAGTTTTCATTCAGGCACCACGTACCATTTTCCTCCTGATACCATCAGTGTATCACTTAGTGTCACACACCCGTCTGTCGTGTGACCCATCTTCTATGTCGTCCATCAGTAGAGCATCGTCCTCATAAGATATCATCCTGACCCTACGTTTCCATCATCTTATTTTTTTTTGCCATTTACTTCCCTTCCTGCATGGCCTGCCATGATGACCTCCCTTACAGCCCCATCCATAGAGGCTATGAGCGTGCATGGAGGGGTGACACGCCTCGCTCGATCATCACCTTTAATCCCAGATCTTTACCATATCCTTCAGCTCCCCTTCCCTCTATGTCCCCTCACCACATTCCACAGTCCCTTCGTGTCAAGTCTCGTGTATACCTCTGGGAAGTCCTGAAATACTTTGCACCACAACATTTGCTTTTCTGACCTTTCCAGAATTACCATTTTCCATTGAGTGCTATTGTAGGAAACCTGCATTTCCAGCTATCACACAGTACGGGACCTTCTACCCCAGCTATCACACAGTACGGGACCTTCTACCGCAGCTATCACACAGTACGGGACCTTCTACCCCAGCTATCACACAGTACGGGACCTTCTACCCCGGCTATCACACAGTACGGGACCTTCTACCCCAGCTATCACACAGTACGGGACCTTCTACCGCAGCTATCACACAGTACGGGACCTTCTACCCCAGCTATCACACAGTACGGGACCTTCTACCGCAGCTATCACACAGTACGGGACCTTCTACCCCAGCTATCACACAGTACGGGACCTTCTACCCCGGCTATCACACAGTGCGGGACCTTCTACCCCAGCTATCACACAGTACGGGACCTTCTCCCCCAGCTATCACACAGTACGGGACCTTCTACCCCAGCTATCACACAGTACGGGACCTTCTCCCCCTGCTATCACACAGTACGGGACCTTCTACCCCAGCTATCACACAGTACGGGACCTTCTACCCCAGCTATCACACACCATGTGAGATTTGACTTCCACTTGGCGTCTCTGTCATGAGGTCTAACGTCACCTCATCATCACCAGGAGTCTTAACACATACCACCTTTTTTTTTTTTTGCGTCATCCCGGTCACTGTGGTCGGGCTGTCCCACCCCCAACACTCAGACATTCACCACCTCTTTAAGATATTCCCTCCGTCTCCCGCTGCACACAGCCTGTGACTTGGAGAGCCATCAGAGGCGCTAAATCGTTCTGCTTGCAGATATTTAGTTTGTTCCTGTTTGTTTATCTTCACCATGTTCTGTTTATATGGTCATCTTGTATATTGTTGGTTCTGTTTGCTTCCTAATGTCTTTCTCCCCCCTAACTTACATACCTTCCTGTTACATCACCATTTCATGCGGCTCGCCAGACTTTCAAATTTTCTTTTTAAATCCTCATTCCACCGTGTTGTACCCTCCGAAAGCACTAAGTTCTCTCTCTTGTCTGCCCATGCCTCGGGTGAAGGCATGGCAGGGAAGACGGTCTGTCTGTGCCTAGTTTGAGGGCATGGCAAGGAGGTCGGTCTGTCTCTCTCCTATGGCATTCATATACATGTTCTAACAGTCTCGCCACGCCGCCTCCACGCCATCATACTCAATCTCCATCACTCTATGTAGCTCCACATTAATCACCTCCAGATACACCAAGTTGATTTAAAAGGTTTTGAATCCCCAGCTGCACCCGTCGCACCCAGCTGTCCTCAGCATTGTACACAGAACCCATATCCGATGAGCAGTCTCGAGCTTATTCACTGCCCCATCGCAGTCTGGCATTTCCTCATTGTAGTCTTTCCTCGACCCACACTCTTACGTGTATGACCCGTCCTGTTGGCTGCAGCATGGTTTAGCACTGTCCCCCGTCCACCAGCCGTACCTCCCACGTGACCATACGCTTGCTTTAGCCTCTACCTGGAGAAAAAGAGGTTTGATTGCCATATACAAGTGCCATAGTAAGAATGTTCGTGGTCCTAGAATTGTCTGTAAGGCCTGAAGACGGTGGTAAAAGCTTGACGCGGACGGCCTTGATGACCCTTAGTTGCTAGGCTAAAAGCTAAAAACCACCCAACCAACCAACCAAACCAGCCAGCCAGCCAGCCAAGCAAACCACCCACCAGCCAGCCAGCCAGCCACGCACACCGTGTTCTGTGCATGAATGCAACGGTTGTGCACATGCACCATTCCTCCTCACGTCCACCCCACCCAGCTAGATCCCTTCCCTACTACCATTAGTCTTTAATTGCTATCATTTGTCAGCACTCAGTCTTCTATCATGCAGTTCCTCCCTGTGTGCCAGACGAAGGTCTTCCACCTCTCTCATCTTCATCGTACAGAAGAGGACGCGCCTCCAACGATGACGCCCATATGTACGTGTCCAGCTGGGAGTAGTTGGGGACAGTAAATATTTGGAATGTTTTGAGCGGCCTGGTGTGGGGATCACAGCGGTCTACAGAGAGCGTCACTGGCTACTGCCAGTGTGGGGGTGGGGTATGGCCAGCTAGACCCCCCCTCCCCCGCCCCGCCCTTCGGAGCACCAGCTACACGGGGTGGGTGTGGCGCCTTGTGCATGTGAACACCGCCAGGCTGCTTCAGGCCGAGCTGGTCTCTGTTGCGATGGGCGGTCATGTGTGTTCCCAGGCCTGGACTGCGCCACACACACACGCACACGCGCGCGCGCGCGCGCGTGTGTGTGTGTGTGTGTGTGTGTGTGTGTGTGTGTGAGACAGGTGTGTTTGGTAGATATGGTCGGCCGTGCACCACGTTACGACTCTCTGAGCACGACTGGGACGACTGCTGGATGTGATGATCTGACCTTTGATGTGACATCTTAAGGGACAGGTCAAGGCTAGGCCATCAGAGCTAAGGGTCGTCCCGACGTGCACAGGAGGGATGAGGACCTGGGGAACAGCTCACTGCGGTAGCAGGAGCAGCAGGAGGAGGCACGGTGGCCACCAGCAGTAGTAGGAAGCACGGTGGTCACTAGCAGCAGTAGCAAGAGGGTGGGTGGTCGCTAGTAGCAGTAGCAGGAGGCTGGGTGGTCACTAGCTGCAGTAGCAGGAGGCTGGGTGGTCGCTAGTAGCAGTAGCAAGAGGCTGGGTGGTCGCTAGTAGCAGTAGCAGGAGGCTGGGTGGTCACTAGCTGCAGTAGCAGGAGGCTGGTTGGTCGCTAGTAGCAGTAGCAGGAGGCTGGGTGGTCGCTAGTAGCAGTAGCAGGAGGCTGGGTGGTCGCTAGTAGCAGTAGCAGGAGGCTGGTTGGTCGCTAGTAGCAGTAGCAGGAGGCTGGGTGGTCGCTAGCAGCAGGAGGCGAGGTAGGGGGTGGGCTGCTCCAATATTCAGGTCACCACCGCTGAAAACCTTATCTCTCGTGCGTCGTCAGCAGTTTTGCGTCAGGTGGAGCGTACGTATCCGGCCGTCCTAATGCACTTCTCCTGTTGCGCACTTTTGTGTTTTGTTTCTCTGGTCATTGTAGTGTATGCCCGTCGCTGTAGCGTACGCCCGCCAGTGTAATGTGTGGCCGTTCACTGTCATATATGCCCGCTAACTCTCCTCACTCTGGACCACACTGCCGGCTGTGTTTGTCATGCTAATACTAGCTAGTGTCTTGCACAAACACAGCGTGTGAATGTTCAACTGGTGCTCGACTAGTAATAGGAAAATTCTGACATCTTAAGAAAGGTTTTTAGTAAGGTTTCTTCCTTTATGTGTTTGGTTATCATACTATTCGCCATTTCCCACGTTAGCGAGGTAGCGTTAAAAACAGAGGACTGAGCCTTTGAGGGGAAATCCTCACTTGGCCCCCTTCATTGTTCCTTCTTTTGGAAAATTAAAAACGGGAGGGGAGGATTTCCAGCCCCCCGCTCCCTCCCCTTTTAGTCACCTCCTACGACACGCAGGGAATACGTGGGAAGTATTCTTTCTCCCCTATCCCCAGGAATGATATATATGTGTGTGTGTGTGTGTGTGTGTGTGTGTGTGTGCGCGTGTGTGTTATTTGAGACATCAAGGAAAACTAAAGCCCTAATCGTTAACGCCTGAGCCAGGCAGGTACCCATGTTGTCGACCAATCCCTAGGGGTGGATGAACAGCTACGTTGACTGTGGACCGACTGGCGTGACCAGGATTCGAACCTATTCACTCCCTCGATCCTAGGCGGCCCGTGAATGCGTCATGGTTAGGAACGCTAACCGCTACACTACCGAGGTCCGTTTACACACACACACACACACACACACACACACACACACACACTGTTCTACACCCACGGCTGGCCGGTGTAGTGGCCTACACTACACTCCCTCCCTCCCCCCACCCCTGCCCGGTAGTCTCACCACACAAGAAAAGCGCCCCCTCCCCCCCTCCCCCCTCCCCTCACCATCGTTCTGAAGTCTTGAGAAAACTTGTCTGGGAAGTTTCTGTGCCAAGGAACTTTTTCCTTTCAGAGGCGATCTCTCTCTCATTTATTTTTTTTTTTTTTTCTTGTCCCGTGTTTGGTCCACGATCAGGTCCTGAGTAGCGGTAGGGGTGCGGGAGAGGAGGATGGGAGGGGAAGGTCTGCGGTCATAAGTGCGCGTCACCTGCGCTGCGACACACAGGAGGAAACGCCAAGAGCTGACGTGTGATGCACGGGAGACCTACCCTGGCTAGTGTGCTGAAGCGGCGCGTCATGATTGAGGCAGTTTTGACACCTGCTGTTCATACCCATTAGGAAGATACCCGCCCGCCTACGCTACTGTTGTCTAGCCTTCCACACCTGTCGGCCTTTACGGGCGAGGAACACATTGTAAGGCGTCCCGCCCCCGCCACACAAGTGCTTGAGGTTGGCCAGCATCGCCGTGGACCACCGTCCTGGTGTGGGTCCCGCCACATTCCCTCCCGCCAGGACGGAGCGTATGTTAATGTTGTGAAGACAGAGGCAACAGGTGCCGTGGCAGCCGTGTTAATTTGCTGATGATGCTTTCAAGGGGACACGCGAGGCTCTCTTAACGTTGTCCCCACACGGTAACCCTTGGTCTGGGCCCCTGGTTGATCCTGCTCACACGGTATTCCTTGACCCGGGCCCCTGGCTGACCCTGCTCACACGGTAGCCCTTGGCCCAGGTCCCTGGCTGACCCTGCTCACACGATAGCCCTTGGCCCGGGCCCGTAACTAACCCTGATCACACAGTAACCCTTGGCCCGGGCCCCAAGCTGACCCTGCTCACATGGTAGCCCTTGGCTCGGGCCCCTGGCGGCTGATGTCATGAGCCAGACAAGGACGGGGGTGATGCCGTGCAGTGTGCTGATGCAGTGACCATGAACAGCAGCTGAGGGCAAACAAACACTCACAGTCATGAGTAAGCCGGGCGTAAATCATATCGCCTGTGGAATGAAATTAACGCCGTGGATGGAGACAGTCTAGGAGCCATGAGCCATCACTGCTGAGGCTGGGAGATGGATATTTGAACCATGTGGGTGGATGGGTGGCTGCCCCTGGGAAACATCCATGTTCGGATGTCTGTAGTAACACGTGTCGGGAAACCTGCTGCAGAGGGGAGGCTGCCGTGGATGGCTTTAAGGGAAGGCCCCCTGGCCTCGTGTGGTGCTGGCCGGGATGGATCTTGTCTCTCTCCATTGTGATTTCTTTTATTCTTGCGCTGCCGCTCACCTGAGGGAGTCGTGGAACACCCACGAACTGGGGAGGTGTCGTGTCAGGAGAATTCTCCTCCTCCGCCGATCTGGTCGTGACCCCTGGCTTCAGTATAGGCCATGCAGTGTGGGGCAGGTGCGAGGGTCGTGGCATCTGTGCATCCCCGACAAGGATGAAGGTTGACCAGGTTCCTCAGGACCCAGGGTGGCAGTAGACGGAGTGAACAAACAGTTCCACCATCACCACTGCCAACACAACACGACGCATCACTGACGACATAAGATACAGTGACAACGACAGCCGTAAGAACGGATGGGATATCAACAGTAGCAGTTCTGACAACTACATCCATGACAGCAGTTGCTCGAATGATTGTAGCATCTCTGACAGCAGCAAGAATATCATGACAACAACAGCTCTGACAGCAGCAGCAGTTACTATGAGCCATGAAGACAAATCTGTGACAACAGAAACGGTTTTAAGAAGTCATGACAACAGGGGCTCTGACAACAGCTGCGACAACAGGTACAACCACTCATTACAACATTACCAGCCACGATACAGGAGCCACCCAGGACCTGGTGACCAGAGCGGATGTAGCAAGCCCCGAGCACCTGGCTACACTACCCCTGGATATGATGACCTGACCTATAGCATGACCCTGATGGATCAGGTCAGAGGCTAGACCATCATACCCAAGGGCCGTAGCGTCTTGGGTGACACATGATCTGCCGGGAGGAGAGAAGAGAGAGAGACGGAAGGAGGGAGGGGTGCGGGGCTGAGTTTGTACATTGCCACACAGGAGACGCCTCTCCGAGACCCTAAGATTCCTTAGAACCACACACACACACACACACACACACACACACACACACACACACACACACACACACACACACCACACAGAACCCGACGGTACACGCTGGAGCAACAAGGGCTTGGACGCTCCTCCAGAAGGTCCTCACCAAGAACTCCAGCGTTGTGTGAATCACGCGGGAAAATTTAAAGAGCTTCAGGGGTTACTGAGATATGATGGAGGGAGTGAGGGAGGCGGTGCAGCAACGGCAGTTGATGAAGAGAGTTTGGCTTTCCATTACGTGGACGTTAAAACTCCAGCGGCGTCTCTGATCCTCAACCAAACATCAGGTTGTGTTGGGTCTCCCCCTGTGTGGCTGTCTGAGTCTTCTTGGTTCTGTAAACGAGGCATAACGATCGCTTCATCGTTACTCGTCGATTTGAAGGGACGAGTCACGGGAACGAATCTTTTAGGGCTGTGGAAATCACCACGCCTGAAGTTGGTACAAGGGTCATTAAGGGCAGACCACTTGGCTCGGACCTCGGGTCTGTTATGGGTCTCTGTGACTCTTATGTAACACGGTACGTGGAAAGTGGATCTACGCGAGGGATGACTCCTCCCTGACTCAGGACTGCGAGTTCACGAACGGTTACGGACTGACCGTAGCCGGTGGGGAGGGTGAGGGTGCCCCCCCCCCCCCCTTGTGGCAGTAAAGCCTCCCCGGGGGGACGGTAACTGGAAATAAAGGACCGACCATCCCGAGGTTCGGTGTCCTCCCACTCCACTGGCGTCGGCACGGCACGGACGGCCGGGCTGACGTGAGGCCAGAATAGGACAAGATTTAGAGATGATGCTGGGGGGCGCCACTGATCCATATGCACCACGTTAATCTTGCCCAAGCACATCTCACACACTGTATAAACAAAACCCCGGGAACTGATAGGGTCAGACACACACACACACACACACACACACACACACACACACATGTTGTTAATAATATTACTGCCCTTGACGCTGATAGTGGGGTCAGATAAGAGGGCGCCTGCGGGGAATTATTTGGGATAGACAGTGGGCGAGCAGACCCCGCGGGCTGCCAGGCCCCGCGGGCTGGCTAGCAAAAAAAAAAAACTCGACGGAGACTGGTTCGTCGTGCCCAGGCAGACACAAGGACGCACGGGCGGACAGAAGGCCAACCTGCCAGGGGTTTTCGATCATGGGTCACCTTAATAATGTTGAAGATGCTGGTGTTCCGGGGGCCGGAGCGCCTGTTGTGATGGTGGTAGGTGGTGTTAGTGTGGTGGTGGTAGGTGGTGTTAGTGTGATGGTGGTAGGTGGTGTTAGTGTGGTGGTGGAAGGTGGTGTTAGTGTGGTGGTGGAAGGTGGTGTTAGTGTGGTGGTGCATTGTGGTGATTCCTCCTCCTCTGGGCCATCCTCTCCCTCCTCCCTCCTGTCCTCCTATATCTTCTCCCTCCGTCCAGCACGAACGAAGTTTTTGTCTAATTTTCTTCTTTATTGTTCTCTCTGTCTTCTTCTTTTTGTTCTTTTTCTTTCTCCAGTTTTCTTTATCTTCATTAGTGTCTGTTCGCCCTGCCCGGGTGACAACTTCTCCTCGCCTCATTAGGCGAAATTTCACTCCAGCCTTCACTACGGCCAGCAGGAAGGAGCATTTTTGGGAGAGAGGAGTTCCTTGTCGGAAGTTTGTGACTGGGTCGCCCGCAGGAGAGACCCTGTCGTCGGCAGACTCAGTCCCAGGGGCGGCGGACACCTGGCGAGTCAGTCCCAGGGGCGGCAGACGTCTGGTGAGTCAGTCCCAGGGGCGGCGGGTGCCTGGCGAGTCAGTCCCAGTGGCGGCAGACGTCTGGTTAGTCAACCCCAGGGGCGGCGGGTGCCTGGCGAGTCAGTCCCAGGGGCGGCGGAGCCTGGCGAGTCAGTCCCAGGGGCGGCAGAAGTCGGATCGGCCCATCACACCAGAGGTGGTGGACGGGTCACCATATTTCCCCTGTGGTGTTGTCAGGTCCTGGAATTACACGTTTCACTCATTGAAATCTTCACCCAACCGCTTTGTGTTACCCCCCCCCCCCCATCTCTCTCTCTCTCTCTCTCTCTCTCTCTCTCTCTCTCTCTCTCTCTCTCTCTCTCTCTCTCTCTGTTAATGCCGACTGCGCAGTGAGCCAGTACTTCAGAGGCTGTCAAATTCCACTCTTTTCCCAAAGAGGCCTTTTTCTTTCCTCAGCTTCACATACTAGACTTAGGTGGCCTGCTGGTATTCGGTCCACACACACACACACACACACACACACACACACACACACCACCACACATTATATTCCATATTGTTTCGGTGAGCGCTGCGTGCTGGCCCCGCCCTCTGCGAGAATTCTCTCGTAGGTGCACAAAGATAGATACTTCGGCTTCTCTCTTGTCTATTTTTTTCCAGCATATTTTTCCCCAACGACCGAGTGTCCGTCCCGCTGACAGACAGACCCCCAGCACGTCAGACCTCCTTGCCTCACTCCCGACACACTCCACCACCACCACCACCAGCAGGAGGAGCACATCTTTAAGCAACTCCCTCTCATACTTCTGAAGTCTGACCATTAAGGCCTCGCCTTTATTCCCATGTTGTATGGTTGTGTGTGTGATGACTCCACCGTTGCCTCCAGGTTGCCCTGGGTGGAGGGTAGGGTTGGCCCTCGCCTGCTGGATCCTGGCTGTGGTAGCAGCGCCTCTGATAGCAATAGTCGTAGTTATCGTATGACAACAGTAATGGGGGTAATAACAGTAATAATAAAAATGGAAATAACGGTAATAATAAAAAAATGAATAATGATATGAAATAGCAGGAGCAGTAATAATAATGATAATGATAACGATTCCTATAATTAACCTCAGCCAAATGGTGACAATATGCAGAGCAAATCCATGCAGTAATGAACATGGGGAGGGGCCTTTAAAACAGGGGGGATGGAGCGGGGGAGGATTTAGCAAACAGTAATTACTGAGATACAGAGGTGGAGGGTACTTTATAGTTTACTAATTATTAATAATGTGACCCGTGGTGGGGTCGAGGGGGAGCTGAGGTTGTGGAGCCGAACTGCAACTTGTGGACGAGGGATCGCATCCCCTCGAGATTGAAATACCGTTGGGCACCCTTAACAGCCTGGTAGAACGGTACACTGTTGGGTAAACTACCGTTAGACTCTCCTAACAGCCTGGTAGAACGGTACACTGTTGGCTGAAGTACCGCTAGACTCTCCTAACAGCCTGGTAGAACGGTACGGAGTGAGAGATTGGTGTTGGGGGGGGGGAGGGGTTGCCGGAGGGGGTCCGTCGGCCGGGTTGTGATGCACTATTCAGTTTATGAATCTTATTAAGTGTTCATTTGGCGAGCCTGAGTGGTAATTCTGGTGCGTAAAATATACGAGGATTAAATGGTGGGTCATAATGTGCAGAATATTAGAATGTACAAGTCTGGCTGGCTGGTTAACGACCGTACCACCTTCATGTGTAATGGTCATTGTGGGTTTTAGGTGGTTTGTCTGCAAGAATATGTTGGCTTCTCCGTGTTCTGTGTTGTTCCGTAACACAAGGCCGGTCCAGGACCACTGGCCCCAGAACACCAGACCCACAGAACACAAGTTTCATAACACCGTACCGTAGAGAACACCCATCCCAGAACAGCGGCCCCAGAGGACTAACAGGGGCCAGATATGAGCATTTTAGGCAGATTCACCGAGAGCATGACACGGAGGTGGTCGGTCACGTAACACATGGTCACTGTCGACACGACCGTATTATCATCTCGGTGACATTCAACCGTTTCCATCCCCGCTGTGTGTGTGTGTGTGTGTGTGTGTGTGTGTGTGTGTGTGTGTGTGTGTGTGTCCCAGGCTGCTGTTCTTCGGCTCCGTCCTGCGTCGCGGGTCCCGGGGGGGATTGCCAACTTCACGTGGATGCAGATGAATGCCGGCCCAGAAAGAATCCCACATTTGCATACACTTTTTCATCGTGTAATTACGCTCTTCTTCTCTCTGTGATTTTGGTCATTTGCGGAACTCCTGACGATCGCGCGCCGGCCAATCGGAAGCAGGAGGGAGGGCGCGAATCCGTCCGTGTCATATCGATCGATCCAGGCGGGGTTTTTCCCAGCATGCCTTTGTGTGTGTGTGTGTGTGTGTGTGTGTGTGTGTGTGTCGGTACAGCAGTGAAGCGGGCAAGCAGGCATACACGCCCCATGACCTGAATGAGAAGGACCTGTGTTCTGATAGTTAGCCACGGGCTAGTCCAGGGGTAACATAGGGCCGTAAGGAGCCTGGAACAGTTAGTGTAGATGATTATGATACAAGCCATCGTGAGGACGGAGGTTTGGTACCGCCAGGAAGGCGATGAACATGGCCTGGTGTGGGAGGGACGCTGGCAGTAAGTGGACCGCATCATGTCAGAGGAAAATGGTTGGACGGGCAGTATTCTGGGGGATTCTGTGTGATGGAGATGAAAAAAGCAGAGGAAAAGAAATTAGATGACCTGCAGTTCATGATGATGATGGCTTCTGGATTGATTATTATCGGTCAGGTTATATTCAGTCTCCAGAATCATGGATGTTATCTTGGTGTTTGTTCAGTGCAGTTGCTGCTGGTCATAGTTTAGTAGACCAGTGTCCAGCTTCAGCACAAGGCAGTGTCCAGCTTCAGCACAAGGCAGCCGTGCTTGTTCACATGCTGTACTGCCGTTGCAGTGACCTACTGTGACCTGAAGTGATGAACAGCTTGTAACACTGTGTGACCAGCGTGTTACGTTCTGACCTCTGTGCATGAGACGAAGTTCTGAAAGTGCTGTAACGTTTTACGTCATGATTTTTGTGTAGCCCTGTACGTGTGAGTCTGTGACCCCAGCGTATGTGTTGTGAGTTGTTCTTCAGATCAGAGTCTTACATACACCACCTCCAACACACCATCTGTGGTGCACGGAGCCCCCGAGCGCTGGCCCTGCTCTGCACGTCCCGGACTGCGGTCGCTGGTTCACACACGCTCATTTTGGGTGACGTGTGTCGGACGGGGGTAGTCCTGTGGCTCCCTACTGCAAGACCCCCGCCCCGACCCGCCCTCACACACCACGCATCGCTTGCCACACAGCCCTCCTCCAACCCACCACCCCCCTATATTTCCCCCTACGCAAGGTTGTATCCTCCCCATACCGCTCTCTACCCTCTATCCCCCCCCCCCCCACCTCCCGTCCCCGCTAGTGTGTAACTATCCAGTCGTGTCCCCGGACGCGGAACCTCTGTGCCCGGCCTCGAGGTCGGTGTACCTGGCCCCCTGAAGCATCTTGCTGCCTCTCTCTCTCTCTCTCTCTCTCTCTCTCTCTCGTCTCCCTAGGCAGCAGGTCAGTGAGGCAGGAGGCGTGAGGCAGCGGGTGTGGCTCCCACGGTCTGGTCGCCGCTGACGCAGACTCCGGCGAGTGTGACTGATCCCACCTTGGTGTGTGTGTGTGTGTGTGTGTGTGTGTCGGGCAAAGAGTGGCCGGGGCCCAGGGACGGCGTGGTAGGAGGAGGGGCTGCGTGACCTGGAGGGATGTGGTGGTGGCAGAGCCGCACAGGGTCCAGGAGTGAGTGTCTAGGGACGTGTGGGTAGTGTGAGCCCTGGGAGGGAGGAGTCAGCGCCACTCCAGATACGACAAATGATGCCGACACCTTAGATGTCCTCCTCCAGGTGGTGGTCCTCACAGCCAGCCGGGCGAGGGGAGGAACTCCGCTCCCTTACAGCGAGTGTAGGACACCTTCAGGAAGGTTTTGTGTGTGTGTGTGTGTGTGTGTGTGTGTGTGGAGGTGGTACAAGCCGGACCCCTGCCACGGTAATGACGCTGTCCCATCTTTGTTCGCATCCGACTCCAGCACTCCACCAGTTCCATATCCTCTTCCACAGACAGCAGCATAAGGACCTCGCGGCACAAGACACGATCGTTATTAGAATAACAGAACCTCTGGTTGATTGCGTTGACGTGTGTGGTTAACTGGTGGACGCTGGTAGACCGGCGTGCTACCGGCCGCCCGTCCATCCAGGACCTATCCTGCCGTGTGGAGGATGTGGTTCCCCCCCGACAACACCACGGGTGGCTGTGGCCTCTCCTGCAGATCGACGATCAAATATAATTCCCCAGAACCATTGATTACACTTTGTTTGCCTTTTTGCGCTGGACAGCTGGTTTTTACGAGGGTGCGAGCCTCGGCCCGGTGCTCCTGAAGTAACAATTTTCTTGGAGAAGGTCACGATTTTCATCACCGCTGGAGGGTTTGGGGCCTCGCGCCGGCACGCGGACCTTCCCCCACGACAACAAACGTCGTGCTCAGAATTGCTGAGTTGACCGTGGCGTTGTCAGGCGTACGGCGGGGAGGTGAATGATGGCATATTGTCTGTCTGTTTGTCGTGCTTGAGCGTCTGTGTCCATATGGCACAGGACGGTGAGGTTGTCTGAATGATCCTGTGCCCCGGGTAGGGCTGCCATGGGGAAGGTATGACGCCATTATGTCATGGGTGTGTCGCTTCTGACGTCACTAGCCCCGTGTAGCCTGCCTAGTTGTCAGCACCCTCCCTCGTGGCGCCAGGAGCCTTGTCCAGTTGTCAGCACCCTCCCTCGTGGCGCCAGGAGCCTCGTCCAGTTGTCAGCACCCTCCCTCGTGGCGCCAGGAGCCTCGTCCAGTTGTCAGCACCCTCCCTCGTGGCGCCAGGAGCCTCGTCCAGTTGTCAGCACCCTCCCTCGTGGCGCCAGGAGCCTCGTCCAGTTGTCAGCACCCTCCCTCGTGGCGCCAGGAGCCTCACCCTGTCGTCAACCCCCTCCCTTGTGGCGCCAGGGTTCCTGTCTTGTCGTCATCATCCTCTGGTTTATCTCCGTTACTCACAGGACGAGACCTTGACGAGTGTTACTCGTTGGCATCTTGCAGCGTCAGCAGTCCACAACAGTCAGGTTATCAGGTCTGTGTTGACGGATCGTCCGCCGGGGAGACACTAGTGGGCTTAGTGTGTGACGGTGAACTGTCCGCCGTGTTCAGCAACTGTTGTTTACAGGTATGTGGTTCCCTGTACTCCCTCGACGTCTCGTAAAGTAATGAGCAAGGTCCCCTCCTTCCACAGAACGTCCTAGACGTCTCGTGAAGTGATGAGCAGGACTTCCCCTCCCACACAGGACGTCCTCGACGTCTAGTGAAGCGATTCACTATTTCCATAGGGCGCGCTTGACGACCCATGATATTATTAACAGGTCCTCACTTTCAGAAGGTTGTCTCAGATGTCTCCTGTAGTGTTCCGCAGGTCCTGGTGTGTGCTGGACGCCACAATACCAATGAAGAATTGCAGATGAGATTTCCATTGAGAGTAGGTGACTGGTGTGGAAGTGAGCACTTGAATGTTGTTGTTATATTGTGATGGTCTTTCTTTTTTCATCCTTTGAATGTTTTCCTCTTGAGCCTGACCTGTGTCGTCTGGCAGCGGGTGACTGGCGTGGGGAGGGCAGCGGGTGTCTTCAGTTGTCACCCCTCACCCCATCTTGTGCCCTGGGGTGCATAGTTATCACCTCTCGCCCCATCCTACCATGCCCCCGGGGTGCAGAGCTATCATCCCTCCCCCCAACCCCGCTTCTTGTGTCGTGCTCACCCCAGGCTCCCCTTGAGGGATGTTGGGGGTTTTGAAGGATGGCGGGGAGAAGGGGGAGTGACATGGTGATGGGGAAGGTGGCTGGGGTGTGAGGCGAGGCGAGGTTTGGGGTGGGAGATGGGAGGTTGGGTGGATAGGTCCTCATGTTGTGGTGTGTGGGGGAGTCCCGGTCTGGAGGAGAGTGGGGGGTGGCTAGGAATGTAGCAAGAGGCTCGGGCAAGACCTTGCGAGATGAGAACACTCCACTTATCCCCCGGACGTCCCTAACCCAGGCTAGGTCGGCTGCTGCCGGCCGGGAGCCTCTCTTACGTCGCCACAGTTGACGTGTGTAAATTGATCCGTCACGGAGGCTGTCCGGCCACCCCCGCCCGGCAACATAAGGTCATTGTGCCTGGCCACACGCTCCCCTGGTCAACGCTTGGCCACACACCCATCCCCCTGGTCATCACTTGGCCACACGCCCCCTTGTCACCAATTGGCCGCACGCCCCCCTGGTCACCTCTTGACCACACGCCCCCCTAGTCACCTCTTGACCACACGCCCCCCTGGTCACCTCTTGACCACACGCCTCCTTGGTCAACACTTGGCCACACGCCTCCCTGGTCAACACTTGGCAACACGCCTCCCAGGTCAACACTTGGCCTCACCCCTCCCAGGTCAACACTTGGCAACACGCCTCCCTGGTCAACACTTGGCAACACGCCTCCCAGGTCAACACTTGGCAACACGCCTCCCTGGTCAACACTTGGCCTCACGCCTCCCTGGTCAACACTTGGCAACACGCCTCCCTGGTCAACACTTGGCAACACGCCTACCTGGTCAACACTTGGCAACACGCCTCCCTGGTCAACACTTGGTTCTTTGAGTGGTATTGTACGAAATTTCTTACCACACATTACATTAATGATATGGTTTCCCAGTGCCGTATTACCCTGATGGATATGTGATATTTGTGCTAACATTACACAAAACTTTACTCTTATGTACATAAGATCTTACTTTATGGTAGAAGAAGAGCTCTACCAGAGGTGTGTATAACAGGCCATGGCTGGAGTGGAAGGGTGACGGGGGAAGACATACGTCACTAGATTAGGAAATGTATGAAATCTTCGTCTGGGGTTTCCTGGTCAGGAGCCAGAGAGAGGGAGAGGGAGGAGATATTGACAGCCTCGACGTCCACATCTGCGTAACAACTACGGCCGCGACGCGCCGGACCGGCAGCCAGGGTCCACGTCACCATAGACGTGCGGTGGTGGACAGGGCCGACTTGTGGTCCACGTCTGCTGAGACGTGTGGTGGTAATCAGGGGTCGAGCCAAGGTCCACGTCTCCACAGACGTGTGGTGATGGTGGCGGTGGTCGGGGCCTGGTGACGGGGCCTGACCACCAGCAGCAGCAGTGGTTCATCGTGACCTGCATTGCTAAGTTTACCTGAAGACGGGAGGGACAAGCTGCGGTGGTCACCTTTGCTTCGCCATCTCCTCCGTCAAATATTTAGGGACTGCACCTTCCGTGTGCCTGCGTCTTGATGGCTCTGGAGCAAGTGTCGCGATAGACTAAGCCTTACGCTGATGTCCGTCTGTTTTCTGTGTTTGAAGTGGGTGAAATGGACCTTGATGGGAGACAATGTAGATACGGACGTGTGTTTCAAAGTTGGAATTATCTGGGTAGTAAGAACGTCGGGTCTTGCAATACGTCTATGGTGTTGCTAACAGTGCTGGGTCAGCTGGTGAGGGTGTAAATGTTGGCAGTGTTGCCCCCACGGGTGGAGGTATAGTGTTGGTAATGATGTTGGCTGCGCCGGTAATGGTGTTGGTAGTCGTCGAGTCGTTGGTCAGAGACAGTGGTATTGGCAAGAGTGTTGTTGGTAATGCATGTGAGCGGATGGGGAGGGGCGATGTTGGCAACAGTGGGGATGATTAAGTTAGGTGTTGGCCGGGGAGGGAAGGTGTGGGTGGCCTGCCCACCAGACGGGGGTCGGCCAGACACCTGTTCAGAGAGTTGCTCGCTGCCAAATGCTAGTGACGTCACCCAGCCTGTCATCCTGCATAGTTGGGGACCTGCACACTGCCCCTCCACCACTACGTCACACCCAAAGCATGTGTGTGTGTGTGTGTGTGTGTGTGATTACCTAATTGTACTGTACGGGGAAGGAGTGTTACACTCGTGTGTGTGTGTGTGTGTGTGTGTGTGTGTGTGTGTGTGTGGCTGCGGGAGGCATCACGATCATGCTGGGGTGTGTGCGGGTATGTGGCAGGAAGAGGCTGGTGGGTCCCGGGGGAGGTTCCTCGGTACGAGTCCCCTGTATAAGATGTAATTAGCGTGAAATGTCCCGAGTCCTCTAGAGACCTTGGGGTGTGGGGCGAGACCAGAGACGGGGAGGAGCAGATGTGGGGTGTGATGCGGAGGGAGGAGCAGATGTGGAGTGTGATGCGGAGGGAGGAGCAGGTGTGGGGTGTGATGCGGAGGGAGGTGCAGGTGTGGGGAGTGATGCGGAGGGAGGAGCAGGTGTGGGAGTCATGGTGAGGACAGGAGACAGGACAGACCTTGGTTGACTGTCGTGTGACGGACGTTACGTTGTGTGGTGGTCCGACTTGCCCAAGAGGTCGGCCCCTCCGTCGCTCACACACGTGCACGGCCGTAACACGACCACCATCATCACCCTGTGTCGTATTGTGCTGGAAGGTCGTACCTACCGCCCGTGGAGGGAAGGGTCGTCCCGCCATGCACTCCAAGCATGGAAACCATTTTGTAAACTGGTGCATGATTTACAGAACACCTGGTGAATTACAGGTGGCCGCAGGTGTTGATGAATAGATGAGTGCGAGCCGTGAAGCATTGATGAGGCTCCGTCTGGCGTGAGTCAGGGGAGCCTTGCTTGACTGACTCCAGCTTGAGGAATACGGCGAAGCAATGCCTCACCTGGTGTGCCGTCCAGATGGGCTGTTGTCTGGGCTGAGCTGTACCAGTTTCTGACTTTCTCGCTTGATTTTTTTTTTTGTACCTGTTAACTGTTGAAGGTGAGAGGGGGGGGGAGGCTTAAGGGAAGTACCAGATGGCTGTTACGAAATCACTGGTCCTTGTGAGTCCACGTTTTTTTATTTCTTGTGTGTGTGTGTATGTGTGTGTGTGTGTGTGGTATGTGTGGTGTGTGCGTGCGGCGGGTGAGAACAGGTTTCTCGTGCTGGTCGTGTTCCATCATCTTTATCAGGTGCCTCTGGACGCGGTAGTGAGTTTATACATTATTATTAAGACTGGAATATGTGGACGGCTCGGCTCTTATGGCAGGGCCATCCTGACACCGTGAGCGAGGCTCTCTTATCATTAACATAAGACAGGTAGGGATCCCCCGGGGTCGCCAGCCACTGTGAACACCAGGAATAAGCTGTTGTCACGGTTAAGTGGAGTGGGCTGGCATCCTGTGTCTTCGTTATCTCAGAACACTGGTTCGAATCCTAGTGAGGTGCTTCGTGACGTATATCATAGCTTACAGGGTCGTAACTTATTTCTGGTGACGTTAATGGACCCGTATGTCTCAGCAGGTCAGCAGCTGACCTGGCAGGTTGTTAGTTCGAGGGTAAAGGCACGAAGCACGACGGTACGACCTCTGAGCACGGTCACACGACCCATGAGCATGGCGGTGTAGTCCTGGCGCACGGTCGCACGACCCAGGGTAAAGATAGCCTGACCTTTGTCCCTTCCACGACAACTCCCCCCCAGGGTAACCCAGGCTGGCACTGACATGTTCCAGAGGTTAGCATCAGCTGAGTGTAGTCCCCTGGCAGGTGCTGGGACAGGTAGGTACTGTGCTGGTGGCGCATAGGAAGGACAGATATCATGGTCCACGACGAGGTTATCTGCAGTCTGAAATTGCGAGATAGCAAAGCACAAGGCACCTTCGACCCACCTCTCCCTCTGGCTCAACGGCCGCCCTGACCATAGAGGGAATAAGCATCGTGAAACGTTGCCTTTCCTCCAGACACAGAGGCTGTGATGGTTGTCAGGAACCACCTGTGATATGATTAGATCTTTCGTTTTCATGTTGTCACTCTGTACTGTACTACGGTGCCGTTACAGCCTGCATAATCTGTTACCATATCCTACGGTGTGTGTGTGTGTGTGTGTGTGTGTGTGTGTGTGTGTGTGAGTGTGTGTGTTGGGGGGGGGGGGGATGGAGGTACACACAGGTGGGACAGATCCTGTATTCCTTCCCCAAACCCCTGCATCCATCATTCGTCTCCCACCCTACCCTGCCGGACCCCCTCATTGTCCACGTCAGTCACTGTGGTCAGCCTATCCCTGCATGACATGATTGGAGGGCTGGGCAGGCTAGGTCAGGGCAGGAGGAATCCTCCCTCCAGTTCCCACAAAATCATTATCTCCCCCCCCCCCCACACACACACACACACACACACCAGGGCTGTCATGCCGCTACCTCATCACACTTAACTAACACAACGGAGGAAAAAAAAATAGATAGCGAGCTGGAATGATGAAGGTTTGTATGATAGCCTTTGTTGACTTAATGAGCCACGGAGATGTTCGGTAGTATTATGTATTATTACTCTCTTTTGATCCAGGTTTCTTACGTGTTGTATCGGCCACTGATACAGTGATGTGTTCAGTGCCCACACGAGTGCCAGGCCGGGCACGACCACTTTGCACAAACTGTTTATTAGTAAAGTGTTTTCTCCTGGCGGTGAATATAATGACTGTTTTTGACCAGCAAGGTCAGAGTCGAGATCGTATCTTGCAACGTGGTTGATTAGCTAGTAAGTGCGCACTGATGTATGCTCGTGTGTGTGTGTGTGTGTGTGAGAGAGAGAGAGAGAGAGAGAGAGGTAAGGTCATTAATCGAAGCGTTTTCGTATTAAACTCATTAGTGAGGATTAATCCCGGGTGGAAGGGTGTTATTGATCACCGTGGGCTGAGTGTCCGCTGGATCCCCCTGGCGGATCATAAGGTTACTGGTCGATGCTCGTCTGTTATTAGCCCATGATCGATGCTCTTTTGTTAAAGAAAAGGCCGCTGGTCTTTTGTTATTGTAAGGCAAGGGACGAGAACAGATTTGTTCTCGTTTGGCCAGTCATCTGTGTTCTTTTAACACCTTGGCCAGTGATTTGTGTTCTTTTGTTAACATGTGGCCAGTGATCTGTGTTCATTTATTCTCATGCCTTTAGTGATTTTCTGATATATTTATTCCTTCTAAACATAGTCAGTGGTGCTCTCTTCTTGTATTAAGGTCAAAGGTCCGCTGTATTTTTATCGCATCCATGTGATTGTTTTTTTTCATTTTTCATTATTTTTTTATGTTTTTCTTATTTTTCTTTATTTTTTGTTATCAGGGATGTGAGCTGCGCTCTTTCGTGTGTATGCGGTTAACGATGTTCTTTTGTTCTGAAGGACCACTAGTCCAGGATCTTGTCTTTTGTAAAGCCTGTGGTCGATGCTCTGTTGTTTTTTAAGGCCAGCGGACGAAAGTCTTTTGATACTCTGATATATATATATATATATATATATATATATATATATATATATATATATATATATATATATATATGGCCAGTGGACGATGGTCTATTGTTTTTATATGGCCATTGATCGAGACTGTGATGTATTTCATAGATGGCGAGTGACAGATTCGCGTTTGTTTAAAGCCCGGTCATCGCACTTCGTTTGTTTATTCTTGTGAATCACTTGCTACAGTTGATGGAGACGCCAGTCATCTGTAGCATGTTGGGTTTTCGTGAGGCGTGTGACCTACTCCCGTGTTCCTGTGTAGCGTTGGTCAGCCAGGTTGGTCAGTGACCTTATTTCCCCGACCTTGCATAGTGTATGACCACCACCGCGGCGGCCACCGGGACGGGGGAAGACTCGCAAGTGCACGACAGAAATAAATACCCTCAGGTTCTTTTTCAGTGAGCCGCGGCAGTGTCGCCCTTGTGTGGAGGACAGTGTCGCCCTTGTGTGGAGGACAGTGTCGTTCTTCCTTGAACTCTTGAGCACGACCCTTGGGTAGGATGGCGTGCTCATGGTTAGCGTCTTGGTGCTCAAGGGTCGTACCGTCGTACCCAAGGTGTCATTTATGTTATTCCTGATGAGGAAGTATTCAAGAATTCTCATTCGCTTTAGAAAGACTTTTAACGAGGTAGGACGATGGACGGAGGTCGTGGGAGGGGCAAGGGTAGTGAGAGAAGGTTCTGCGGGACGTGATACTTACATACATCTACCAGACGACCAGGGGCAGCCGACCGGGTGACAGCCGGGCCAGCCCTTGTGGTCGGTCGTCAGGTGCGGAGGGAAACATAAGGCCATTGGCCAGGTTCCCGGGCGTGGCCTCGGGGCCAGACTGCATACCACGTCATCCAGGTGTGTCAGGATGAGACAAAGGATCCCTAGATCCTCCTACACTGTAAGGATGGGACGCAGGATCTTGCATCTTACACTGTACCGATGGGACGGGACCATAGCCCCTTCATCGTAGGTACAGGACTGTACCTACTAGGTTGTAAGGATGGGAGAGGCCTGTAGTTCCTACAATGTAAGGTTGGTGTGTGTGTGTGTGTGTGTGTGTGTGTGTGTAGACCTGTATCCGCTACACTGTTGTAGGAAGACCCCCTTCCCCCGTAGATCCATCTTGGTGCCATATATTCACATTTTCCTAAGCCTGGTGGTGGTGGTGGTGGTTGGGGAGGGGGGGGGGGGGGACAACAGGAATTCGTAAGCTGGAGGAATTTTATGATACGTCGGATAAAAATCCTTGGCCGCTTTTATGGTCGTTCGAGCCGTGGCGTGCGTGTTTTGTGTGTTGGGGTATCCGGCCGAGCCGGGCCGAGGCGCGCTTGGCCCGACCACGAACAGTTAAGGCCGGTAGAGAGCCAGTGATGGGAAGGTACACGTCATGCAGTGACTCGTTATGGTAAACAGATTTGGATCATTTGTATGTAAAGGCAAGACAGTAGCTGGTCGAGGACGCTGCACGGTCATACAAGACTGTGTTGTGAAGCGTCCGTGTGTTACCATGGTGGTTGTGGCCTGCATGACCCGGGTGTGGTGAGGACACACCGCTGTGTCCATTCGTTCAGTAGAACCTAACAAGGTTGTAGATAGATCCGGAAATGATGGTTGTAGTGATGGAGAGATCGGTCTTATTGTGTAGTGGTTAGAGATGTTTGGTCACTCTTGTCCCCTGCTGTAGTTAGGACTGTTGCTGACCTGTGTGTGTGTGTGTGTGTGTGTGTGTGTGTGTGTGTGTGTGTTGGTGCGTGTGTCTGTCTGTCTGTCTGTCTCGGCGGGATAACTTCGGATACAGTAAAGATAGGACGGTTATATTTGGCGTCCATGACTAGTTTGATCTCTGCTCGTGAGAGATTAATTTAGAGGTCGAGAGGATGGTGGATGTGAAGGTCACAAGGTCACTCACTGTTCCCACTGTGAAGCCCCAGTCTTGCCCGAGTGTGTCCACTGACTCACTCACTCATGGCAGCTCTCTGCTGTATGCTGCAGCACAGTTGTGCTGTTCCTCTGGTCAGTGTGCGGCACTGAAGTGTGTCGGAAGGGAATACACCGAGTTGCATTGTGCGTGTGTGTGTGTGTGTGTGTGTGTGTGTGTGTGTGTGTGTGCTGTGTGTTCATGTGTAGAAGTGCGTGGTTAGTGCGTTGGGACTTCACATAGTGAGTGTTGTGTGTGTGTGTGTGTGTGTGTGTGTGCCGGGTGTGAGGAGTGCGTAAGCTTGTCTCGTGAGTGCGTGTAGTGTATTTGATGTGGCGAGTTCATGTTGTGAATGTGAGTAACACATTCATTGCATGAATTCTGTATAAGATGACTTCATGTGCTGAATGAGTGAGTGCGTTTAATGACTGCGAGCGAATGCAAGCGTTGTGTGAGGTTGGGTTGAGTGCGTTCCATGTGTTGAGTGCATTAATTAAGTGGCCGTAAGGATAACGTGAACACTAGAAAGTTATGAGAGAAGTAGGAGACGTGCCGTTAAAACAGGCGTCAGTTGGTAGCTGTTAGGGAAGGCATGAGAAAGGAGGAAAGAGTCCCAAAGCTTAGCCGTGAAAGGAAAGAAACAGACGTCAAAATGATGATAGCTTATCCTTGAGGGAGTTGATATGTCGCATTTGTAAGTCTGTGAAAAGGATCCGTGGATTCAAGAGACGTGTATTGACACACACACACACACACACACACACACACACACACACACACACACACACACACACACACACACACTAGCAGTTACTCTGAGGTGTACTGAGCAGTCAAGCAACACCTGTGTCCTGCCCTCCTCATCTCTGTATCATCCCATGACAGACGGTAGTGTTGCCATCACCAACTCTGGCCTAACGTAGTGTTCCGTCTTGTTCTCCGTCACTAAGTGTCGTGGTGCCGCTGACGCGGGCACAAAGAAAGAAAAATAAAAGATGAAAAACTTACTTTGAAATTACTTTTTTTTTTTTCAAGGGTTTTTGAAAACTAGTTCCGTGTGGTGTGGGTTCACGTGAATGTATGATAATGGAACTTTTCAACCTGTTTGTAACAATAGCAGACCTGCCGACTTTGCCGGGGTAGCTCGGTCCAAAAATAGCCGGCCTGCATACAGAGGTAGAGGGCGAGAGACGTAACCAAAGCTAGTGTACGGGAGGGGAGTACAACCCCAGGGAGGGAGCAGGTGGTGCACGGAAGGGTGCAGGGAGGGAGGAAACCTAAGGAAAGCAGGGTGGATACGAGCCTGGGAGCAACAACAGACAGTTTAGTCTGTGTTGATAAGGGGAAGGGAGAGTACAGACAACAGAGAGCAGACGGAGGGAGAGGGAGCTAGGACAACAGACAGCAGACGGAGGGAGAGGGAGCTAGGACAACAGACAGCAGACGGAGGGAGAGGGAGCTAGGACAACAGACAGCAGACGGAGGGAGAGGGAGCTAGGACAACAGACAGTAGACACTGACCAGAGTGAGGTGGGAACGTGACGACAGTACAGTAGACAGTGAAGGGAGACGACTTATCCACAGACGCTGAACGGGACTAGGGTCAGAGGAGGGGACGACCAACACACTGTGAGTAGAGTAACAGGAACAAGAGCCAGGTTGTTAGTGAGGCGGCTGTGCTGATGACGGGAGCGAGGGGGGGGGGGTCAGGATGGCACACACTGCCGTTACTGACCACCACCGCCTAGCTGGTGGGTCGTGACCCATCACCAGGGCACTGGTCGTCGGGCTGAGGTCACGTCAGGGGTCACGGTGTCTTTCTCCTCCGCCCCAATTAACTTACGACACAGCGTAGTGGATTAGAATGACGTCTCGTGCCAGTATACCCCACTGCCGGGCACTGTATTGCTCAGCCATCCATAAGGAGTGTCATGACCCACCGTCCGCGGCTGCTCCTTAAAAACATGTTGTACAGAAATATTACCCCATCATCAAGCTGGGGTCATGCCGCTACCCCTCACACCAACCTTCCTAGGTTTACACAAATGTCAATAACCAGCGGACGCTGCATCGCTCCCCCTGTAGCAGACGAAAATAAACACGTCCATTTATGATATTATTATTATTATTATTATTATTATTATTATTATTATTATTATTATTATTATTATCATTATTATTATTATTATCAGTATTATTGTTATTATTGTTATTATTATTATTATTATTATTATTATTATTATTATTATTATTATTATTATTATTATCATTATTATTATTATTATCAGTATTATTGTTATTATTGTTATTATTATTATTATTATTATTATTATTATTATTATTATTATTATTATTATTATTATTGCTGTTGTTGTTGTTGTTGTTATTTATATTATTGTTATATTCTCAGGATATTTGGATCCGTGATGTCGATCAGTGTTATATCTTACTTTATAACCCATTTACAGAAATTGCACGTTCCACACATCCTCGATCCTTACATAGTTAGGTTAGGTCCAGGTGTTGTGTGAGCCAGCGGGACACAGCAGGCGTCATCTTTTACAAGGTTATTGTGTGCGATCATTAATGTGCTGCACGTGTTATGGCGTGGCCCTCGTACGTGGCCCCCATGCCCTCATTCGTGGCCCCCATCATGGTGGGGCCCTCATTCGTGGCAGCCATCATGGCAGGGCCCGGCCCACAGTGGTGGCAGTCATACCTTGGTGACAACATCTGGGCTGTCGTTGTCACTGATGATGATGTTATCATCATCACCAAGCTTTACGTCATCAATACGTCATCATTACCAGCTCATCAAGTGGGAAGGACAGAGCAAGGCTGTTGGCTTGTGTCGTGCCACACATACAGTCTCTCTCTCTCTCTCTCTCTCTCTCTCTCTCTCTCTCTCTCTCTCTCTCTCTCTCTCTCTCTCTCTCTCTCTCTCTCTCTCTCGGGTGCGTGGCCGGGACATCCTTGGGGTCGATGGGAGGAGGTGATTGATGATGTCCAACACATCACCAGCAAAGCTTTGTAGGGGTGGGGCGTCTCTCTCTCTCTCTCCCCCGCGCCCCACCTCGCCTTGTGTCTCCACGCCCCGGCCCCGGGCCCCCGAGCGCTGCTGACCCAGACCTGGCGTGGCCTGCCCCAACCGTCGACCGTTGTGCTCTCAGAGAGACTGCTCACATCGAAGGAAGAGAATACTCGAAGGATCACAGTCGAAAAGGGTGAGATTTGAGAGAGAGAGAGAGAGAGAGAGAGAGAGAGAGAGAGAGAGAGAGAGAGAGAGAGAGAGAGAGCGAGAGAGAGAGACATTCCACTGTGTTCTGTTAAGTACGTCATAATAACGGCAGTGGATCCATGCATTGCATCGTCTGGGATACAGAGGAAGAACTGTGTTGTGTACAGTCGGTCTACCCCACACTGGCAGGGTACCTACCACACGACCAACGTACAGACGTTTTGTTTGGCCAGTACCGCCTTGCTCTCTGTCACACACACACACACACACACACACACACACACACACACACACACACACACACACACACACAGGGAGGGAGTATAAACTTGCAGAAAAGTTTAGAAAGTTTTGAGGAAGAGATTATTCTAATGAGCAGATGACTTAGGTGGCCACAGAGACTCCCTCCCTCACTACTGACACCTCTCCATTCCAACAGAAAGTCACACTCGAAAATGGAATGTCACTATATTGAGAGAGGACGGAACGTGGTCCTGTACAGCCACCAGGGGTCCCTGATACAGGGAGTACCGCCAACGAAAGGCCTTCGTTAGCCTTGATATAGCCGTGTCGTCTTATATAGCCGTCTTGCCCTTATATAGCCGACTCGTCTTATATAGCCGTCTCGTCTTATATAGCCGTCTTGTCTTATATAGCTGTCTTGTCTTATATAAGTTGCTATCATTTCCAGTCAAGCCAACCCTTAGTTTAAAGCCACGTTCTTCCTTATAAACCAGTCTACCCTTATAAACCAGTCTACCCCTATAATCCAGTCTACCCTTATAAACCAGTCTACCCTTATAAACCAGTCTACCCCTATCATCCAGTCTACCCCTATAATCCAGTCTACCCTTATAAAGGCGTCTTCTCAGATAGTTCGTAATACTTTTTCTTCCTAAGTCCGTCCTGATAAACCACTTATCTTCCCTTGTGAAGTCATAATCTCTTCCAAAGTCCAGAGTTTCCATCACGGTTCCTTCATGTTCCTTTGTGAGGCTCACCATCTCTCCCTATACAGCCATCACCATCCTTTACCAAAGCCGTTGTCTGCCATGTAAAGCAGCCATCATGGGTCCTGGTGTTGCACAGTAAAGCAGCCATCATGGGTCCTGGTGTTGCACAGTAAAGCAGCCATCATGGGTCCTGGTGTTGCACAGTAAAGCGGCCATCATGGGTCCTGGTGTTACACAGTAAAGCAGCCATCATGGGTCCTGGTGTTGCACAGTAAAGCAGCCATCATGGGTCCTGGTGTTGCACAGTAAAGCGGCCATCATGGGTCCTGGTGTTACACAGTAAAGCAGCCATCATGGGTCCTGGTGTTGCACAGTAAAGCAGCCATCATGGGTCCTGGTGTTGCACAGTAAAGCAGCCATCATGGGTCCTGGTGTTGCACAGTAAAGCAGCCATCATGGGTCCTGGTGTTGCACAGTAAAGCGGCCATCATGGGTCCTGGTGTTGCACAGTAAAGCAGCCATCATGGGTCCTGGTGTTGCACAGTAAAGCAGCCATCATGGGTCCTGGTGTTGCACAGTAAAGCAGCCATCATGGGTCCTGGTGTTGCACAGTAAAGCAGCCATCATGGGTCCTGGTGTTGCACAGTAAAGCAGCCATCATGGGTCCTGGTGTTGCACAGTAAAGCAGCCATCATGGGTCCTGGTGTTGCACAGTAAAGCAGCCATATTGCTCCTCTTAAACCCTCTTCCTCAGAGGTAAAATCAGATCTGGGTTTCAGAATTATATTTGCATCTTTAACGACATGTGCTGAGGATGAGGAGGCTGGGGAAGTTGTGGGGAGGTTGGGGAAGTTGTGGGGAGGCTGGGAAGTTGTGGGGAGGTTGGGGAAGTTGTGGGGAGGCTGGGAAGTTGTGGGGAGGTTGGGGAAATTGTGGGGAGGTTGGGGAAGCGGCTGGGGGCTCAGGGGAGGGGGGAGAGTGTTTGGTGCTGTGCTTCAGGTCTTATTGGGTCTTTAGAACCCGAGTGCCGCGTCCTCCAGCTGTGTCATCAGAGTCTTATTAGCGGATCTGAAGAGGTCTTAAAAGCCTTATATTTTTGCGTCGGGGGATTTTATATTATTATTATGTGGGGAGGGAGGTAATGGTGGGGATGGTGGTGGGGGTAGTCATGGTGGTGTTGGTGATAGTGGTGGTGGTGGTGATAATGGTGA
Source organism: Panulirus ornatus (assembly GCF_036320965.1). NCBI lineage: Eukaryota > Metazoa > Arthropoda > Malacostraca > Decapoda > Palinuridae > Panulirus > Panulirus ornatus. The sequence continues at coordinate 2,467,901 of NC_092238.1, forward strand.
TGGTGGTGGTGGTGTTGGTAATGGTGATGGTGTCGGTGGTGATAATGGTGGTTTTGGCCGGGGCCCGCCAACCACCTGGCACTATTTTAGCCCCACTTGCCCCAGTGACAAGCTGTACGCGGGCGAGGCAGCTGCCGGCCCGGGGGCCCCACGCTGCTGCACACACACCCCCGGCACCAACACCACCTCCACCCGCTCGGGATGTGCCCGAGCGGGACAGTTCGCTGGCCACCGCTGGTGCCCGTCATGTTCAGCTGCTGAGCTCCGAGGCGTCGTGTTCTGCTGCCCCAGCTGTACCTGCCGCTGCTGGCGTCAGTCTTATTGCTGTAGATAATACCGCTGCGCTCCGCGTCCCGGGCACTGATGCTTGCCTGGCTCATCCTTCATGCCAGAGTCCTCCCCTGCCTGCTGACCCAGGCCACCCCCTGCCTGCTGACCCAGGCCACCCCCTGCATGCTGACCCAGGCCACCCCTGCCTGCTGACCCAGGCCACCCCCTGCATGCTGACCCACGCCACCCCTGCCTGCTGACCCAGGCCACCCCTGCCTGCTGACCCAGGCCACCCCTTCCTGCTGACCCAGGCCACCCCTTCCTGCTGACTCTGGCCTGCGTGAGGTTATAGCTACTGTTGATCCTGCAGCTGGTGGTGTACATGGTGAGGGCGGGCCATCCCTGGGCCAGTGTTGGTGGCCCTCCTAGCCCCAGCTGTACATGGTGAGGGCGGGCCATCCCTGGGCCAGTGTTGGTGGCCCGGTCTGGCGCGGTGGTTGGCGTGCAGACGGTAGCGTGAGGGGGTCGACTGTCATTATGTAGATAACATAATAACACGTTGCTTGACACCTCCAGTAGGTTCTGGCTACACTATTGATGGTACGCTCAACACATACGTACATACATACACTGCAACCCTGTGTGTGTGGGTGTGTACGTACGGACATACACTGCAACTCTGTGTGTGTGTGTAGGTGTGTACGTACATACATACACTGCAACTCTGTGTGTGTGTGTGTGGGTGTGGGTGTACGTACATACATACATACATAGGAGTAAAGACATGGTACATATGTACAAGGTTAAGAGACTCTGCAACACGAGTATAAGACTATCTCCCCGCAATACACAAAGTGTAATTACACACACTTGAGACCTTTCGTTTGCCCATCATGGAAGTGGGAAGAGTTAGGGGTGACCTGATCATAACCTTTTAAGTTTTTAAGGCAGTTTGTTGAGATGTATAGTACACAGTTACTCCAAACAGACAGTGTTAGGGGAACCAGAGCACTTAACATGAAATTTGAAAAAAAAAAGAAACTAGAAAGGGTATTAAAAAGATATTTTTTTCTTAATTGCAAGAGTTGTGGATGACTGGGATAAGGTCAGTGAGTGGATAGTAATTGTGGAGACCATACGAAAGTTTTAGAAGTTGTATGATGGTGGATCTGGCTCAAGAGATGTACCCACGAGCAGTGATCACCAGGAGGAGAGGGGCAGGCCCTGGTACGAGGAGTGGGGGAAAGGGGAAATATCCTGGTACGTGTGAAGGCACTAGGGGAACAGGGCCTAGTCTTGGGTACTGGATGTACTGGATGAGGCTTGTCATGGTGCTGGATGGAGAGAGAGAGAGAGAGAGAGAGAGAGAGAGAGAGAGAGAGAGAGAGAGAGAGAGAGAGAGAGAGAGAGAGAGAGAGAGAGAGAGGCTGGTTCTGTCAGGTAGGAGGTACGAGGAGAGAGAGCCTAGTACTGGATAATGTGGTAGGGGTTTCTGCTGGTACTGGTGAGGGTCGATGGGGATTTTAATATAGTACAGTGATAAACACTTGGTTTTTTTTCGCCTAATGTGGTTCGAAAAGGGAAGGGGAAGATTGCCAGAAAAAAAAAAAAAAGACATAGTTGAAGGGCTTAAAGATGTATGGTGGAGGCATCACGTGTCCTAAGATTAGACAACACAGAACAGACTTGATGTGAAGCTGTCGTATGGAGGGTGTGGCCATCTAGTGGCCACGGACGTATGGTGTGGCCATCTAGTGGCCATGGATGTATGGTGTGGCCATCTAGTGGCCACGGACGTATGGTGTGGCCATCTAGTGTCATCATACACCTGATGATGGAGGGGAGAGTATCAGTGGGTGTTGTGGGTAGTGTCGGCCACTGAGGCATCCTGGCACCAGCAGGTATATTTCCGTGTGTTTGTCTTGGCCAGGTGAACGGAGGACCAGCGGGGCTCGCACTCTGGTAACTAGCAGGCGGACCCTGGTAACTAGCAGGCGGAACCTGGTTATTAACACACGAAACTTACCTGCAGGGATGGAAATATTTTTGCCTGTCGTACCGTCGTGCTCATGTGTCGTACCGTCGTGCTCATGTGTCGTACCGTCGTGCTCATGTGTCGTGCTGTCGTGCTCATGTGTCGTACCGTCGTGCTCATGTGTCGTACCGTCGTGCTCATGTGTCGTACCGTCGTGCTCATGTGTCGTACCGTCGTGCTCATGTGTCGTGCTGTCGTGCTCATGTGTCGTACCGTCGTGCTCATGTGTCGTACCGTCGTGCTCATGTGTCGTACCGTCGTGCTCATGTGTCGTACCGTTGTGCTCATGTGTCGTACCGTCGTGCTGAAGGCGATGATGAAGGGTTACGTATTACGGTCGTGTTATTTGGGAAAGGAAAGAAAAAAAACGAAAGGTTTGAACTTTGTCCTTTTGTTGTATTTTGGTGAAATAGTGAGCCTGGGGGGTAGGGGGGGTGTTGAAGACAGGAAATTGTTAGGTGTCAGAATGTGTTTTGTGGTGTGGTCGCTTCTCGGGGGGCGGGGGGGGGGGGGGGGCGGCAGACCCTTGTGTGTTTCTTTGTTGATATCCCGAGTGTTGTTGTGTGGTGTTGCTGCCGGCCCGGGGCTGTGTTGCAAGGGGATAGTTGTGTGTTTTCATCATTAGCGCTGTTCGCTCTAACGACGCTGTTCAACGGTAATTTGATGAGGTTGTACAACGGTAATGTCTGTAGCCCGGGTTGCTGTACCGGTTTTCTACCGGTCTGCAGTAATTCCGTCGAGATACCGTGACGTTTTGTGATGATTGGATGAGTTTATGTTGTGATGATGGGACGGGTTGGCTGGTTCATGTGTCCATGTTGGGGGCTTATGTTGCTCTCTCATGATGGTGTTGTGGTGGAGTCTCTCTCTCTCTCTCTCTCTCTCTCTCTCTCTCTCTCTCTCTCTCTCTCTCTCTCTCTCTCTCTCTCTCTCTCTCTCTCTCTCTATATATATATATATATATATATATATATATATATATATATATATATATATATATATCGTTAGTATTATATATTTCGTCTATATCTTGCTCATTCTTCCTGCGGATGCCTCATTTCTCCTCATAATGCTTCCCATCCTCATCTTGGCTTCTGTATCCCTCCTGCTCCGGCACTGTTCCTCCTTCCCCTCCCCCTCGACGGTACGACCCCAGGTTGCGACGGTGTGGTCTCAGGGGTCAACGGTACGACCCTTGGGTATCATGATGGCCTGGCCTCTCACCTGACCCTTCCCAGCCAGGGAAAAATGCCAGGCCATCGTACTCAAGGGTCGTACCATCATGCTCAGGGTCGTAGCGTCGTGCTCGAGGGTCGTATTCTCGTGCCCAGTGCGTTAACAGCGTCAGAACGCGCCTTGAGTGGTCGCCACAGCTCATTCCCTTACTTCCCTCCCATCATTCTCCCCGCCAGGCACCGCACTCCACTCCACGCCCTCACAACCCCACAACTCACAACCTTCTCCCAACACACCACTAGACCCTCGCTAATATGTCTCACGCGTCACCATCTAATGTGACAAGGTTTGTCTTCGTTTTCTTTTCGCGTTTATTATCCCCTAAATGGCGACAGTTAGAGGTACTTAACATGCGTTTTTCTCCCTGGCCGGGGGCTAAGCTCGGGGTAATTTCCCTGATTGTCTCGCTCCGGCGGCGCCATCTGGGTCGTGACGTCGCCCGTGTTGACGTCATTGTTTCTCGTGATGTCATGTAAAGTGGCCAGTGACGTATGGGGGGTTGTTCGTCCGAGAGTGGGTCCTTCCTTGTGAGGAGGAGGAGGAGGAGAAGGAAGAAGGGGAGGTGGTCAGTTGTCTAGTAAAGACTCAGAGCCATGATCCTCCCAAGGAACGTACACACGCATGCACGTACGAACTCTGACATACACCACACATCTTCGTCACGTGATGAGTGTGGCGGTGTAGGGAGGTGGTGACGGAGGGAGGTGAAGAACTGCAGGTGTTTGTACCACTGGTGGCCCAGGCCTCTCGACGACCCACCCACTACCTCCACCACGGAGGGTGGGTGGCAGGAGACGTGGTGTGTGTGTGTGTGTGTGTGTGTGTGTGTGTGTGTGTGTGATGGATCAATCTGTGGATGTTCCCTCGTCAGTAAGAACCTCCATGTCTTCGCTACGGAGGTAGAGAGGAACATTCCTCACCTTCCTTCAGGAATCTCCAAGAACTCCGCCAGGCGGGCATCCCAGGACGCAGGTCCTGAGATGAAGCCTCGTCGTACTTCGTGTATGATTGTGAATCTGGCAGGATAGATTCATGGCGGTTTTTTTTTTTTCCCGCAGCTCATGTTATTGTCACTCCCTTGAGCAGGAGGACCTGGCATGTCGACCTTACCTTCCTTTACTGAAGGTTCAGATCAGAGGCTACGCCATCATCATGCCCCAGGGTCGGGGACCATTCACTGTTATCAATATTTATTGACGTAACACATTCAGAGCGATGCCACCCGCGCCAGTAGTGCCTCTCGGCTGTTGAGGAGTAGCCATGACTAGGTCGGGGACCCCCACCAACCATGCCTGACCTGTAGTGTGGAGGTGAGGGTTGTAGTGAAGCCTTACCTGCGTTGTGATGTTCCCCCCTCACTACAACAGGTTTGTGAGCTCCCCAGGGATAATTGGGGAGGAGTTTTGTGTTGTAATTAAATGGAATACTGATTAATGATCATTGTAATCCTGATGTGAGATTAATTATCAGTTTGCTTAGAGGATTACTGGGAGAGCTCTTTGTCGCGTTGTTCAATTATTTCCACTTGGATGCATTGTGTGATTGTTAGACTGAGTGTGTGGTTATGTATGTATGTATGTGTGTGTGTGTGTGTGTGTGTGTGTGTGTGTGTGTGTATTTGTTTTTCAGAGTTTCCTTTGGTTTAGGTACTGCTAAGCCCTGTGTTGCGTCCCCTTATGTTACTGCCACGCCCTGTGTTGCGTCCCCTTGTGTTACTGCCACGCCCGGTGTTGCGTTCCCTTGTTCCAGTGTTGTGTGGCACGCTCGACCTACGGGGTAGTAGGTAACATTTCCAGCCTTATTAATAAAGAAATACATGGTGGTGAGGAACCTTTGAGGGGTGAGGCGACGACTGGCTGGCCTGCCTGCCTGCCTGCCTGCCCCAGGCACACGAGACCAGGCAAAGGTCACCACCGCTGCTTCACTCATGTAGATAACACTGCTACGAGATGTCAGGAATCCTTAGCTGTGTGTAACTCGTCCCTCCCGCCTGGTGAGAGGAAATGTTTAAAACTCTGAATCTCGGGAGCTGCTTGGCTTCCTCGCCTCTGTAAACATTGTCCCTCTCAGAGCCATTTAAGCCCTGTAAACATAACTCCTGCTTAAGCTCTATAAACAGTAACCCTCTCTGCACCACTTAACCCCTAAGACACCGCTCTTCTCAGAGTTACTTAACCTATGTAAACAGTAACAACCCCCCTCACCCCCTCCCCTGAGGGAGCCACGCAACACCTGTAAACAATACCCCTCAGGGAGCGACTTCACGCCTGTAAACAATACCCTTCCCAGTTACGTAACCTCTGTAAATAGCCACCCTCGTGACTGATACGTAAGAAGTGTGGGGGATTTACATGATGGGACAGAAACGAGTTTACCACCTCACACACACACACACACACACACACACACACACACACACACACACACACACACACACACACACACACACACACACACACACATACACACACAGAGTGAGGGTCAGAGGGCTTGGTGTTCACCTCGTTGTGTGAGACAGTTAACGTGGTAATCAATAACAAATATACGCTTCTGATGACGTATGCCGTCCTCCTGTCCCAGGACACCTCCTGACTGACACTCTTGCTGTCTGATAACACCTGCTGCCGTTGTGGTGTCTGACACGCCCCCGTTGTCTTGGTGTCTGACACGCCCCCGTTATCTTGGTGTCTGACACGCCCCCGTTGTCTTAGTGTCTGACACGCCCCCGTTGTCTTGGCCTGTGACACAGTCATTGGTCAGGGCCCCGACACCATGCCCACCCGCCTCATCATGGACCGTATGCTTGACACATCCACGAGCCCATGATGGAAGAGGCGGCCACCAGTGTGTGGGGTAGCTTCCTTGTGACGAGATGTCGTATGTCGCACTGTCTTACCCCACACACCACAGCAGCAGACACCTCCTGTCACACGCATATACTGGGAATCCTATTTTTATACCTTTAGAAATATAAGAAATGAATTATATATTCACGAATGAATCAGAGCAGCAGTTCGACACGCGAGTGAGTGCGTGGTGGTGGAGTTTAGATGAATCCTGTTGGTCAGGCAGTGTTATGGTTCGCTGAGAATATTGATCGTGGGAGTAGCACGCTCATGTTGCTTGATTCTGGAGAAGGCCAGACCGGACGCCCCGCCCGCCCGCCCGCCCGCCCGCCCGCCAACACCTTGCGGGGGAGGAAAGAAGTGTCGAATTATTATTTATCTATCTACCTATCTATCTATCTATCTATCTATGTATCCCCATGTAGACCTCACGCCAGGGTGATGTGACCCGGAGAAGTGAGAGGTAATTACCCATGTTGATTACTTTATGATTACACTGTCGCTAATTACTCCAGGTGATTAACGGGTTATTTTTTCCCCTGTTATGAGTGTGGTGGAGGGCGGCCTGTGAGTACCGTGCACCAGCTGGCGGAGGCTGGGTAGGCCTAGGGTGTCCCGAGACGATGGTGGTGGTGGATTATGGTGGTGATTAAGGTCAAGTGGAAGTCTCTCTCTCTCTCTCTCTCTCTCTCTCTCTCTCTCTCTCTCTCTCTCTCTCTCTCTCTCTCTCTCTCTCTCTCTCTCTCTCTCTCTCTCTCTCTCTCTCTCTCTCTCTCTCTCTCTCATGGTTATGGAAACTAACTATATATATATATATATATATATATATATATATATATATATATATATATATATATATATATATATATATATATATAATGTGTGTATGTGTGTGTGTGTGTGTGTGTGTGTGTGTGGTTGGGGTAGAGTGTCTGTGATCAATAACACCACACCGCCACAATGTCTGTCGCCTGGCCCTAGCTATGGTCGTAACCCACGTTTGCCACAGACACCCTCATGCCTCACCTCACCTCTGCTCATAATTCCTCATGCTCACCTCACTCGCCTCACACTCATGCTGGTCTATGCTGTAGCGGAAGCGCCCTTAACTTCTAACTTTGCTCTCATAGTTAGACATATTCCTTCACCCTCATTCTCAACCCTCATTCTTTTTTCTGCATCCCAGCCTCACACTCCCTCTTCGTCCCGTACCCTCCATCCCTCACAATCTCACACACAGACATACTCACAACCAGCTCTCACTATCACACACCTTCACTTTCTCTCACACCTCTTCCGTCACACACTTCATACACTCTCCCTCCTCATACTCCGCCTCACGCCTGGCGTGATCCAGCCACTCACACACACTCTTACCACGAACTTTAGTATTCGGAGGAGGTCGGCCTTCTGTACCAGCGGCGGGTCGCGCCTCACTACGAACCTCGGGGTGAAAGGCATTTAGTGACCTCTTACCAAAGCATTTAAGGGCCTCTGTTAAAAGCATTTACTGACCTCTCTTAAGAGCATTTTGAAACCTCTGTTAAAAAAAAGAACATTTTAGTGACCTCTTAAGTGCACTCAGGAACGCCCATTTAGTGACCTCTGGTGAAAGCATTTACAGACGTCTTAAAAGCACGTCAGGAGCTATGTTGAAAGCATTGACGGAGCTCTGTTAAAAGCGTCCCACTGTCCCCCGCCGATATCATTTAGGGAATTATGTTCAAACTACAGTGTCTGGTTAAAGGTTTTGAATTCTACGTAATGGCGTTGAGGTGATACAGTCTTACACCCATACGTCTCTTGTCTACAGTGATCTGTCTCCATCAGAAAAATCTTTTGTGTCTTTGAGAAGGTCCAGGATGTTGGGATTTTGTAAAGTTTAAAAAGTTAGCGAACGAGGAGGAAGGTTGATAAAGTTTAAACGTCAGCGAACGAGAGGGGAAAGTTTATATAGTTTAAACGTCAGCGAACGAGAGGGAAAGTTTATATAGTTTAAACGTCAGCGAACGATGGGGTAAGTTTATATAGTTTAAACGTCAGTGAACAGTGAAAAAAAAAGACAGTCAGGCTCGTTAGGAATGTGGATGATGTTAGTGCAGTGTGTGGGGGGCAGGAGCAGCTGTGTGTGTGTGTGTGTGTGTGTGTGTGTGTGTGTGTGTGTGTGTGTGTGTGTGTACAGGGTGATGGAGTCAGTCAAAGATCAGGAATGCTGTAAACCATGTTCTAGTTAGGGAGTTGGTTAATAGCGTTCACATGGTACCTATATATGGAAAGTTTTTTCCATATCAAGACTGTGTCTGTGTCTGTGTCTGTCTGTTAACCGCAGGGCAGGTGTACTCCCTTCTGTTGCCCCGCTGTACGTCCAGCAGGTTAACAAAGGCTGGGATCGATCCACTTTCCCCGTCCAGCTGACGTGAAATTCGCGAATTTTCGTCTGTGCCAATTTTTATCTGGTGGAGATACGTAGAGTTTGGGATGATCGTGTGTGGATGAAGGATTGGATGGATGGATGTCAGCAGGCCGACACACAAGTGGTAGTTGTGGCCGGTGGATGCAAGACTGGTGACATCTGTCACATGTAGGAACACGCGCGCACTCCACCTCCCTCACACGCAACGCCTCGATCACCTCACCTCTTAAGTAGCACTTCCTGATGAGGTTCTGATGTACACTACATTGTTGTGAAGTACAGTATGCAAATTAGGAAGGGAGATACTCAGTGCCTTGACGTAGCTGGCATCCTAGTGCTGCTCTGACCAGTGGTTGTAGGTCGTCCTGAGCTTAACGTAATGGTGGGCGATATATATATTTTTTTCGTGTTTACTGAACGCTTCTGGACTACACTTGTACCTCCCTGGCTCAAACCATTGTTACTAAGGCAGAGGGTCAACTTTGCTCTCAGACAGACAGACAGACAGACAAATGCATCGAGAGAGAGAGAGAGAGAGAGAGAGAGAGAGAGAGAGAGAGAGAGAGAGAGAGAGAGAGAGAGAGAGTTAAAGTGAGGGGACAAGAGAAGGCAGTAAGTCCCCCCCCCCCCAGGGCTAGTGGGGCACCACAAGGACCTACAGTGAGAGAGAGAGAGAGAGGGGAACCCGCTGTCCATCTTAACGAGCTGCTCCCCAGCTTGATGGTCAGTTGATACGCCGGGAGGCGCTCCTATTGGCCAGGCCCGGAGATGGAAGCCAGATAGTCCTGATGCCCCCCCCCCCCCTCCTCCCTCCCCTCCCCCAGTGAGCCCCCAGCACCTTCTAGCACCCCTAGCACTCTCGTAACATCACTGGGCTTCCTAGGACTCCCAGCACCCTAGGAACATCCAGCACCCCCAGAACTCTTCACAACCCCAGAACCCTCCAGCACCCCACAGAACCCTCCAGCACCCCACAGAACCCTCCAGCACCCCACAGAACCCTCCAGCACCCCACAGAACCCTCCAGCACCCCACAGAACCCTCCAGCACCCCCACAGAACCCTCCAGCACCCCGCAGAGCCCTCCAGCACCCCACACAGAACCTCCTGCACCCCCACAGAACCCTCCAGCACCCCCACAGAAACCCTCCAGCACCCCACAGAACCCTCCAGCACCCCACAGAAGCCCCTCCAGCACCCCCACAGAACCCTCCAGCACCCCACAGAACCCTCCAGCACCCCACAGAACCCTCCAGCACCCCCACAGAACCCTCCAGCACCCCACAGAACCCTCCAGCACCCACAGAACCCTCCAGCACCCCGCAGAACCCTCCAGCACCCCCACAGAACCCTCCAGCACCCCCACAGAACCCTCCAGCACCCCACAGAACCCTCCAGCACCCCACAAACCCTCAGCACCCCCACAGAACCCTCCAGCACCCCCCACAGAACCCTCCAGCACCCCCACAGAACCCTCCAGCACCCCACAAAACCCTCCAGCACCCAACAGAACCCTCCAGCACCCCACAAAACCCTCCAGCACCCAACAGAATCCTCCAGCACCCCACAGAACCCTCCAGCACCCCACAGAACCCTCCAGCACCCCCACAAAACCCTCCAGCACCCCCACAGAACCCTCCAGCACCCCACAAAACCCTCCAGCACCCCACAGAACCCTCCAGCACCCCCACAGAACCCTCCAGCACCCCCACAGAACCCTCCAGCACCCCACAGAACCCTCCAGCACCCCACAAAACCCTCCAGCACCCCACAGAACCCTCCAGCACCCCCACAGAACCCTCCAGCACCCCACAGAACCCTCCGGCACCCCACAGAACCACACCCAGAACCCCAGACACCCCCCCAGCCTGCGGCTGCAACAGGAGCCTGATTCAGGGGCTCCACGGCCGCTCGTGTCGGACAGAAAAATTGGATGCTCGAAATAACCCCGAGTGATGTTTGTGGTGATGGTGGTGCCTGGCTGTGGTAGAGCGGAACACACACACACACACACACACACACACACACACACACACACACACACACACGCACACGTACGCACAGTCAGAATTTCAGAAATATGTTGTATCAAAAATATCCAGAACAGAAGCGACTGGTTGGATAAAAAAAAGAATATAACATTCAAGGAAGCATGACAGAAATATATTGATAGGAAAACGTAGGCTTGGGGAGGGAGAGAGAGAGAGAGAGAGAGAGAGAGAGAGAGAGAGAGAGAGAGAGAGAGAGAGAGAGAGAGAGAGAGACCGTCCCAGACAGTAGAGAACCAGGAGTTCAGAAGGCCGCTCCTGATATTAAAGAACCATGTAAGACCAGCAACACAGGGGTCGTGCTTTTGAAAAAAAAGAAAATGTTGATGTTCTCCAGTCCTGATGGATTGGCCAGGCGGGGGAGGAGGAAGAGAACTTTTGAAGGGTGGAAGCGTACAGGTGAAGGTGAGGCAGCTGGTGGAGGAGGCATGGCTGTGTGTGGTGGGGTAGGTGGCTCACACGTGGTTTACCCCGAGGATTATACTGGCAAAGATCGACTACACAGGGAAGGGTTGGAAGAGCCCCTCTAATGAGAGACACTGCTACTGGTAGAGGTAGATAGTGGTAGACATGGGTGGATAATGGTAGACGAGGGTGGATGGTGGTAGACAAGGGTGGATAGTGGGAAACCCTTCAGACATTTCATTTGAGGAAACAGATTCGTTGGGAATCATTGTATGATTGTCTTAACGATATAGGAATCTCTAAGGGTGCCAAGTGAACCAGAGGAAATATATGACATTTACGATTGACAATGTCTGAGATGGAATGGGCAACAAGGATGAGACATCCCTGGAGGGCACAAAATCCCCCCCCCCTCCCCAGCCTGCAAACTACTGGAGAGATAGATAGGGAAGTAGATAAGCAGTTTGTGGCTGGTAGGAACTATCAGAGTGAAAGGCAAGAACAGGGATTCACCTCAGACTTCTGCGAGAAAGCAAAGAAAAGAAAGGTGGGTGTGGGGGGCTTTGGACTATGTTCTGGAATGCCTTGGTGTGTGTCATTCTGCCACACAGAAGCGCCAGGCTGGTGCTGTGGGAGGACTTCGTGAATGTATTGAAAGCTGCATAATGACGCCAGAGCAGAGAACACATGGCAGGGGGTGCCCGCTGAAAATGAGGCAGGGTTACAAGTGGAATCCCACAGGGGCAAGTGCCGGGACCGCTGCTGAATCTCATGTGCGTGAACGACTTGCCAGACGAAGCTACACCACGTCTGAACACACACCCTGAGGGGGGGGGGGTCTGGTGGTACAGTGTGGCCCACAGAAAATGGGGCAGTGGTTGGACCAGTGGCTGATGAAAGTCACCCCAAACAAATGTCATTTGAATAAGAAGGAGACGAGACAAGCTGGAGCAACCACACGTGAAAGGGATCTTGTGGTTGATGTACCGATCTTATGTATCATCGTCAGAGCACATTATGAGGGATGTGAGTGACTGCCAGAGCACATTATGAGGGATGTGAGTGAATGCCAGAGCACACTATGAGGGATGTGAGTGACTGCCAGAGCACACTATGAGGGATGTGAGTGACTGCCAGAGCACACTATGAGGGATGTGAGTGACTGCCAGAGCACACTATGAGGGATGTCAGTGACTGCCAGAGCACATTATGAGAGTTACGAGAGAAGCGAACTACATTTTGATCAGGATGAAAATCACTTGGGATTACAGGAGCAGCGTGGACGCCTGCCCGGGTGTGACGGAATATGGATCATAACATGATGTCAGAAGTGAGGGGAAAACGAGTCAGGAGGGGAGCCCTCGAGCTGTACACGTTGAAGAAAAGAGGGATTAAAGGGGAAACGTGAGGAACGACCTTTGAATTTCTCTAGAGCCGCTGTGATACAGGCAGTCGGGGCTCAGCATTCAGAGGAAGTAGGGAACCACGGGACTTAACAGAAAACGGAATGAACAGTCTCAGGAAGGGCGAGCCTGAGTGATGGGGAAACAGTACACTAGTGGACCTGTGGAACAGACGAAGGAGGAGAGGTGGACCTGTGGAACAGACTAGCCACAGAGGAAGTAAGTCCACAGAAACAGTAATGTCCTCTCTCTCTCTCTCTCTCTCTCTCTCTCTCTCTCTCTCTCTCTCTCTCTCTCTCTCTCTCTCTCTCTCTCTCTCTCTCTCAACATATACCACAGCAATGACCACATAGTTAGCTACTACACGAGCCTTAACGAGGCATGACGTAATGACCAAATATACCCCTCGTAATTACCTGCAGGAAACTGGTTTATGAGGACTAGGTTAACAGTGGAGGTGGTCTTGCGGGGAGGAAGCTGGGGGTCTCATGTGTGCCCCTCCTGCAGGCAGCAAACAGATGACCCTCCCTCCCTCCGTCAGCAGGCCCCGGAGGGAGGACGGTGAGGGAAGGTGTTGGTATGTCCCGGACGGTCGAGACGCACCTCGCTCTGCCGTGAATGCCAGCAGCCCACGTGCAGGTGAGGGCAGAGAGAAACGACAACGACCTGCGGCCAAAGGAGTGAAACGCGTCAGCCACTGAAATGCCGGCTCACTGCGCAGCTGTCACGCTACTCCAGAGGCGGTGGTGGTGATGGTGGAATCTCCCCGGTCGGAGAGAGAGAGAGAGAGAGAGAGAGAGAGAGAGAGAGAGAGAGAGAGAGAGAGAGAGAGAGAGAGACCTGGTGCCAATGAATGTGTACCCTCACCACGGGTCAGTGACGGTGGTGGTATACACGGACACGGTGTGGGTTTGGGTGGGTGGGAGGGGCTATTATTGGTACCTGTCGGTCGAATAAGCCGATGCCTCGTGGCAGGTGAGGGACGAGGTCAGTGTTGGGTCACCTGAGGTGGCACGGTGCCGGAGGCGGAGGAGAGGTCATGTCCGGGAGTGTCGTGGACCGGGAGGCGCCAGGTGTGGGGGTGGGGGCGGTGTTGTGAGTCAGACTGGCGTGCCCCGGGGCGGGCATGTGGGACTCCTCACTAGCCGGCGGACCGGCGTTGTTAACAACCCCCCCCCCCCCCCCCCATGTTGCAAACTCCATTGACGGCAGGTAGTTACACAGGCAGCTTAGTGCGGTGAACCTATTTCACGGACGCGCAGGTAACGTCCTTATAAACAGATTTAAAGGCCTGTTCATCACGAGTCTGTCAACACCGTACTAATTACCAGGTGAGGTGCGGGGTCGACTGTCAACCATGCTTCACGCACGTTCATCATTCATCTTATTAACATACGTGTAATGGTCGAGGTGTGTGTGTGTGTCTGTGTCTGTGTGTGTGTGTGTGTGTGCGGACGGGTGAATTTGCTTCATGTCTTTTAGGAAACTTTTGTTTCATTAGAAAAAAAAGTGTGGTGAAGATGGAGATTAACGATGGTGGCTTCTGATCTGAAGTGTATGGATCAAGTCAATGGCCACTTATGAAGTCGAGGGTGTAGTGAAGATGAGGGTTTAATGAAGATGAGGGTGTAGTGAAGATGTATCTCAGCGTAGATGAGGGTGTAAAGAAGATGGCCTGGTGACCCGACCCCGTAAATGATCCCAGCTTGGTTCAAGGTCGGGCAGAGAAGGCAGTATTAAAGCAAGCCGTTGTCTGAGGTACGCATACCTACTTCTAAACACGGTAGAAGCTTTAAATAAGCAGTTGGCAGTAGCATACATATTGCCATACGTCAGACAACGAGCGAGACGGCCAGTGGCAGGTGCCGCGAGCTCAGGAACTTTACGTACCTATAAACACTCTCCTTATTAGCAGGTAGAGCGGAGAAAATAGCCGCCAGGACCAAGGGGTCCGGTCAGGTAGGTCCAGTGGCCGCCACAGAGTAGACACCGAGGATAAACGTTTGGTGTGTTATCAGACGAGAATGTGTAGCGCTGGGTTTGTGGGGCGGGTGGTGGCACTCAGCCCTGGGCTGGGGGTCGGCTCATGACTGACACGCCTCTCGTGGTAGGCCCAATATGGGAGATGGAGGTAGATGGGCGTTGAGGGAGAGAGGGAGTAAAGAGTAGGCAAGGGGAGAGAGAGAGAGAGAGAGAGAGAGAGAGAGAGAGAGAGAGAGAGAGAGAGAGAGAGAGGGTGGAGGGCCTGGTAGCTAGTAAGAGCAAGTTTTTACCCCCCTCAGCTGCCAGAACTGCTGATGGATACACATACTTGTGCTCGACTATATAATTCCGTGGGTGGTTGTCTCGTCGTCTGGTTCCTCATGCCAAATTTGCTGATTAATTTGCATGCCAACATCTGAATTTATTATCTTTACGGCTACCGTCTTTTTGCCTTTTTTGGCGTTGCTGTCGGTGGTGTGAAGAGTGAGTGCGTCCGAAGGTGGCGGGTTGTGGCGTGCGGTGACGCGTGACAGGAGGGCTTGACCCGGGAGGGAGGGGCCGTGTGTTGTATCGCCACCCACCCCTCCGATGATGGAAATGACATCTCCTAGGGAAAGGGAATGTAGTTGACATTAAGTGTCATCACGGGTTAGGAGGTGTCGGCGTGCACGTTGAGGAAGATGATTGGTGGAGAACGCGGACGCCGGGGGAGGTGGTTGTGTGAGGAGGAGCCAAGTGTGAGGTAGGGGGTAGGTAAGTAGCCGGGTTAAGAAGCCACTAAACACCAAATATGTCATCTTACCTCCGCCGGATTGCTGCCGTTACTTCCAGTCTTGAATTTTTTGTTGGGTGATGACTAGTGTTGCCAGACGAACTGCAGTCGCCTTCCGGACGGGGCGGGCTTAGTGTTGCCAGACGAGCTATAGGCGTCTCTCGGGTGGGGTTAGAATTCTTACCCGGAGCTTAACTACCGTGCCTTGAACGTAGACAAATCATTCCCGAGGGTTTAAGGAATGTTTTTTTTGTGTGTGTAGAATTAAGAATGACCACCTTGAGTGCTGGTGTCGCCTGCACAGATTCACTAACACGGGTTCAGAGTGGCTACCCCCGAACTTTTAAACTGTCATCGGGGATTTGAAACCAACACTCGTGGTCTCGATTACTTTACACGGACTTAGAAATGATGGCATTTGCGTTTGTTATTGTCTTTCTAGACGTCGAGGTGTTTCCCAAAGATGTATCTACTCTGGATCTCTGCAAGTGTGGTGAGTGTGGAACTTTTTGCAAGGTGGATGTTACATGGCGTTCGGTCATAACTTGACACCCCCGAGAGCATCTACACAGCCCTCAGCATACCAGCCAACGTTGATCTCCATTATGATGTTGGCAGAACTATTTGAGTGACAGCCCAGCGGGATTAGCATGCCTCTTACTCCGCGGTTACAGGCGCAAGTGTCTCGGGTGGGTACAGTAGCCTCCCTCGGCGGCTGTAACCTTCTTGCTCACCACGTTCTTGGCATCCGCTCCAGCTGCGACCACACACCGTGCCTGCAGGTGATGAAGGTGTTCCTTGTTGCCTTCAGCAGAGAGATCGTCTTGTATACTGGCACTCGTGTCCTGGTGTGTGTGTGTGTGTGTGTGTGTGTGTGTGTGTGTGTGTGTGTGTGTGTGTGTGTGTGTGTGTGTGTGCGCCTTCGACGGAGACTGTGCCCACTGCAGTTGGACGTGTGTACTCGGGATTCCTTGATGGATTTTGGTTATGACAGCTCTCAAAGCCAGCACGCAAGGACTCACAGAGGACCTTCTGCGAATCCCATTATACACGATGGATTTATACATTGTTTCTGGTATGCAAGTGTCCTCATCACTGTCGCCTGTGTGGGAGGTGACCCTGAGCGCGTAGAGATATCTATTGAGCTTTTCCTTCCGCGTGACGTGTTTCTCTCTCGTCTTCATCTTCTGCTTGTGTAATCCCCTGACAGGAAGTTTACCAGGTATTGGGTTGTTGTGAGTCGCAGTACATGTGGTAGACGTGTGGCTAACCGTGACGGAAGGTAACCTCGTATGTACTGTCATGGTGGCCGTCCTGAAGATATGACCAAGTTCTGGAAATAAGAATATATCGTATCGGGTGATAACCGCAGTCTTATAATACCATTTTTCTTTCTTCCACTTTGTGAGCCGAGTTTTACTCAGAACTCAGTGCACACATACAGGTCTCCAGACGTTAGACCATTTACCTCACGTATGTTAACAAAGTCTCTCGTGTTGTTTTGTTTTTAGTGTTGTCACTGCTCTCGGCTGTTGTCAGTTATGCCCTCGTTTCCCGCGCACACAACGCTGCCGCCGGGAAAGGGAGGTCGGTCGCTCGGGGTACCTTCAAGCAGAACTCCGCACCAGGTCACCAGTCTTCCTGCACTCCACAGGACGGTGCAGGCCGGAGCAGTTCCTCGGTGGTAGATGAATAAAACCTGCTAGTAGGAGGTGAATTTGTGTCTGATGACAGACGGTACTAGATTGCCGGGTGCTGGAAGGCTCCTTGTACAGGTACACCTCTTGTACGTGGACCAGGGAGTAACCGCTGACCAGGGACGCCAGACCAAGTGAACGCCAACGTAACGTTCCCAGACAAAAACGTTTGTCGTGAATTTTGTTGGTTGGCAGAATGTCATCAGCCAGTGTGATGCTCCACTACGTAGACCAGGAAAGAGTAAACAAACGCCACCATGCCGGGAAGCAAAGCCTCCAAGATGAGGAGCGAAAGTGTTGGTGATGTAAAAGTTAAAGACGGGTAACTGTCGTAACACGAGAGATGTAACAGTTTCGTGACAGCGAGAGTAGCAAGAGATAACAGCTGCGTCCAGTTACTGCCCCAGAGTTCAGGGGGGCCGCTGGAGTATGTAGGTTGAGGCGACCATCCTCTGGGGTGAGGATGAGGAGAAGAGCAGACGTATGTATACAGACACCAGTGGTGGAGGCTGCTTGATTGATGTTAGAAGTAAAACCTTCCCAGATGGAATCAAACTTAACCCATCAAGTATAACTTAGCCGTCGTTAACATCTGCTTGACATAGCTATGGTATTTCTTAATTGGAAAAGTTTTCAAAACCTTTTAAGTTCGAGCAAAGTCAATGAAAACTAACATGTCAGGGTCTGGGATAGGGCAAGTATGGTGACTTTTGGTGAGGCAGTTCACAAGACATATGGTTTCGCTGGAGCCGTTAAATCAGCCGGCAGCGATAGAGAGCCTCCATTGCTGGAGTGGGTCCCGGATATCACCAGTTCCAGGAGACACCAGCGATGGCGCTGTCAAACGACCCCCGTCCAGCGGTATCGACCATAACCCGTGTGTGTGTGTGTGTATGGTCGGTGGAAGAACACCGGCCCTGCCACCTATCATCATCATCATCCAGGACCAACTTCCTGGAACACACGGTTCCTGCCACGTATCATTGTCATCATCCAGGATTATCCGCCTGGAACACACGGGCCATGGAACACCATCATCATCCAGGGTTATCCAACAGGAAACCAAAACGCCGTTCGGGGGTCTTCCAGTGCACACAGAGGTAGTGAAGTGGCGCGTGTGTCTGGATAAAGAAAGATTCATCATAGCGCAGTGAGCATGATGGTGACCTGCAGTGAATATGGCCATAACAAGCAGTGAACATGATGGTGTGTGGAGGGAACATGAGGTGTGGAGTCAAGAAGCAGGCATACCCCGGCCACCACCACACATGATATGGGTCACGGCATCTTCCCCACACAGTGTGGAGGAGAGTTAATTCCCCACCCAGTGTGGACGAGGAACAAGACTTTCTCCACCATATGAGCAAGAGATTATTCCCTTCACATAGTGTGGACAAGAGAGGCCGTTCCCTCTCCCCTCCCCACACACACACACACACACACACACACACACACACACACACACACACAGTGTAGCCCAGAAGACAGCCCCCCACATCACCTTTCACTTGCGCTATGGCCTGCGACAGACTACAGTATCTCCCTGAGAGCCATGCTTTACGTATGCAACGGCTCCCACCATCACGAGTTGTGTCGCCGATCTCCCGCCAGAACATCTCGCTCGGGCAGCTTCCATTCCTCACGACGAGCTTTGTGTATCGCCCGAGAGATGGCAGGCCATTAGCTGGGGTCCAGTACGGCGGCTCTTGGCTTGATACCCCCAGCAAGCACTACCAGCTTCAGGAGGTCTTTCTTCTTCAGGAGGCGATGGTTCAGGTCGTCTCGCCCCGTCCCTTCAGCGGACGGTGCGTGGTGTAGACTGTGGTGCTGAAGACCCCCCCTGCATGGTGTCCGGGGGTCAGGCCGGGGTCAGTGTCTGGGGTAGCAGGCTGGGGATGGGGGGTCCGTGATGGTGAAAGTGAGTGCGTTAGGGTGCGATGGAGGGGGAGGGGGGTTAGGTGAAGCGTACCACACGCGGCGTGTCCCACAGCTGGGATGCAGACTGGGGAGCAGCCACCAACCAGCTCTGCTTGATCCATCAGGCTGTGCGGGTCGGCAGCGGGCATTGCTCCTCACTAAGGCGTCCACTGGCTCCTGCATAAGTGGCCCAGACATTCCATACCACTATGATGACAACACAAGTGCTGTACCATTATAATTATTATTATTATTATTATTATTATTATTATTATTATTATTATTATTATTATTATTATTATTATTACAATTATTATTAGTAGTAGTATTAGTATTATTAATATTGTTACCTCAGGACCTCTTTTTATTGGGATCCCACAGTTTCATGGCTGCACTCCATACAGGAGCTGGGAAACGATGAACTCCTGTAGAGTGAGAAGTTCATGGGCGAGACTGAACTCCTTTCCGTCCCGTGACGGTCACAGAGTCACGTGTCACTTGTGGTGTGACCACATGTGGGGGAGGGGAGGGGGGGATCCAGTAACACCTGTACTTACCCAGACACGCGAACTGTAACTTGAAGTAAGAAAATGTAACACAAGCAGCAGTTGGCACAGGGAGTAACATTTTAACAGAGTCAATACCTAGAACCGCGAAATAACATAATTTAACATAACTAACACCTGCGTCTGAGAGTTAGGGTTTAACAAAACTGGAAGGTACAACTGTAACAGAATTTAACAGCAACAGCCAGACACGAAAGCGGTACAATTTATTAACAAAGCCAGGTGTTAGAAGTGAAATGAAAAAAGATAACAGTTAAAACTAGAAGCAGCAGAATTTAACAAAGCCAACATCTGAAGTTAAATGGCCAGTATGCCAAAGTTAATCTTCTTTCCCTAGGCGTTCCACTGACCTTAGGTGAACCCGGCAGACGCTGTGATGCTCCAAACATTAAAAAGTTTTTATATTTTCCACTAAAACTTTACATAAATATTACAAAGTTTGTGAGCAGTGTAACCAACGCGTCGTGGGGGATATGGCAGGGGTGAGTGGCAACGCTGCATGAATATTTCTGTTAAAATGTGTTGTTGGCGGCGCTGCTGGTGCCAGGCAGTGCCACCCGGACACTGTCTGGCACCAGGCACTGTCTGGCCTCAGGCACTGTCACCCAGGCACTGCCTACGACCACTTTCCCCTCACTTCTCATGTCTCAGCCTCTCATTTCCCCTCATTTCTCGTTTCTCTGCAGCATTGTCCTCAACATCCCTCCCTCATTTTTTTATTTTTTATGTTGGCTAAGACGGCACGGGCAGCTGAGGCCCTTATCATGGCCATCCCATTAGAGATGGATGAACAGCTGCGTTGACTGTGGACGGACTTCCGCAACCCGGATTCGAACCCATGCACTCGACCCAGGGCGGCCCGTGAATGCGTCATGGTCAGGAACGCTAACCGCTACACCACAGGAGTCCAAACTAAAGTCTTCTTTCTCATTTCCATCTCATGTTTCCTCATTCCTCGTACCATCTCATGTTTCCTCATTCCTCGTACCATCTCATGTTTCCTCATTCCTCGTACCATCTCATGTTTCCTCATTCCTCGTACCATCTCATGTTTCCTCATTCCTCGTAACATTTCTGTATATCTTATTATTCCATGTTTGCCCTCAGAGCGGCCCCACTGGCCTGCCTCCAGACCCCTCGTCTGGGGCTCCGCGAAATGTTTCGAATCAGGAATTTAATAAAACAATTGATCCAACATCTTATAGGTCGATGGAATTTCTCCTCACGGGCGGACTATTGGTGTTTGGGGGCGTGGGAGGGGGTCTGACCTGACCAGTGGCTGGACGGGAACACACACACACACACACACACACACACACACACACACACACACACACACACACACTATAAAGGTTGGCAGAAAGTGTTTGTACCTACGTATACAGGGTATGAATAAACACAAGGAAAACGCTGTGTACATATACTACATTTAGACATAACTAATGAATAACTGAGGACAGCTAGACACTGCCGGTGACCATGTCTATAACCATATGATAACAACAAGAGATATCACGCTCGAGAATATATACATGATAACACACACACACACACACACACACACACACACACACACACACACACACACACACACTGTGTACATGATAACACACACACACACACTGTATACATGATAGCACACACACGACTGTGAACATGATAACACACACAGACTGTATACATGATAAGGTGTATACAAGAATGTATACATGTCAGGAATACAGTCGCTTACCAGGTAGAATATCACCTGTAATAGAGAATCGCCAGTAACACATGCACGAGAAAGGAGTGTTTGTCAACAGACACACGCGCGCCAGTAACAGACACAGTCAACAGCAGACACCAGCACCAACAGGAGACACCAGCACCAGCAACAGACTCAGGAGGACCAAGAGCCAAGCATGACAGTTAGCGTCATGCTTGGCCAGGAGTTGTGTGGCCTGCGGGGTAGGTGAGGTCGGGTTAATGCTGGGCCGACTGCTCTTCACACGACCACATCCCCCCCCCCCCCTCCACACACACACACACACACACACACACAGACACACACACACATAATTGTGTGTGTGTGTGTGTGTGTGTGTGTGTTTGGATTTGTAAGTGCAGATGTTGATGAAATGGACGGAGGAAGAACCAGGTGTAAGAGCAGTATTGCAGAAGGTTGACTGGTGCCTATGGGCGTCCCGGAGACCTGGGCGCCCAGCCGGTGCCGCAGACGCGTCTGTTTCCTTCCTTACACCGCTAAACTTTCGAACTCTTGACCCCTCTTATGTCCTCCAGAACAGCCACCACCCGACCCCTTTTGAAAGGTAGGTGGGGTCATCACCCTCTTCGAAAACTCTCGCGTTCATTTCCCACCTCACAATTTACTGTCAGGTTTAAACCTTTGATTTTGTGTGTATCATTCACGTGCCGGTCTGGGTGAGGACTTTCCCCCGTGACCTCAATCGTCGACATGAAAAAAGTGGGAGGAAAAAATGTTGGCTTGAGTCGTGATATGACAGGTTTACGGTGTGCACCGCCCCTGAAATTGCCGTAGATTTGATGATATAAATGGACGTGTTTTCCCTCAGTGTTGTTATTGTGGATATAATTCATTTGCATACCATATTGTAAATGTATTTTGGGCTGGATTTTTTTTCTATATTTTTCCCCGAACGCTGGCGTGGATCCAGAGTGTGGGACGTCTGTGTACAAGACCAGTGGGCAGGGCACGATGGAACAGTGTCTCTGGATTGTTATACGTCACGGGCCATGTTTTCATGGCCCTCCAGAGGGAGGTAGACACGAGTGTGTCACGGGCCCTGGCCTCATGGCCCCCCAGGGGCGCCACCTCACGGCAGGTGACGTGTGTGTGTGTGTGTGTGTGTGTGTGTGTGTGTGTGTGTGTGTGTGTGTGTGTGTGGCTGTGCATCAGACGGCTGACCAGGTGTTCTTATTGTTGCAGGTGCGGCGAGATTGCAGCACCCCGACCCACGAGGAGACCACCCAGAGCACACACCATCTACCAGCCGCACCAGGTACTGTCTCCAGCACCATCTCTCTGTCTCCCTCACTGTCTCTCTGTCTCCAGCACCATCTCTCTGTCTCCCTCACCATCTCTCTCTCTCTCACTCACCGTCTCTCTCTCCCTCACCGTCTCCCTGTCTCCAGCACCATCTCTCTCTCTCTCTCACTGTCTCTCTGTCTCCAGCACCGTCTCTCTGTCTCCCTCACCATCTCTCTCTCTCTCTCACTCACCGTCTCTCTCTCCCTCACCGTCTGCCTGTCTCCCTCACCGTCTCTCTCTCTCACTCACCGTCTCCCTGTCTCCCTCACCGTCCTTCTGTCTCCCTCACCGTCCCTCTGTCTCCCTCACCGTCTCCCTGTTTCCCTCACCGTCTCAGTTTCTCCCTCGTGACGTGTCTGTCTGTCTGTATCTCTGTCATAATGTATTTGTCTTAATTATGTTTATGTTCATGTGTCTTTGTTTTGATATGTCTTGTTCTCATTGTGTATAAATATCTCTCTGTTCTACTGTCTCTGCATCTCACCAGGTGTCTGTAAGTGTTTTTATGTCTGTCTAGGAGAGACAACGCTTCATCCAATTACCTTCATGTCTCTAAGTGGAGACTGTGGTCATGCACATTCCTCTTTTCACGACCCAGTATCACAACGAGATCTCAATACCTTCTCATCCACAGAAACCTCCACTTTCAGGTCATGAACCAGACGTGTCCTTCTTCCTGACCACACATTTCTATCATCCCCCGGTGATACGTCGCTCACCCGCATCAAGAATCCTTGTTATCATCAGCAATGCTCATTATTGACTCGAACGGTGTAGCTATGGTGCCACTCCTTCCATCTTTGTGCTAAAAAAAAACGAGAGGGGTCCTCCTAGTGCCGACTTGTGACTCCATCTCGTTTCCATCAGAACTCCATCAGTCCTTGGAGCGTGCCGCTGTACATGTACGAATGTTATATTTAGCCTCACTAAACGTGGACGCCATCTAGGTGATGCTCCAGTTATTTCAACATCTCATGTAAGTCTTCAGGAAGATGGTCGGTCATACTAGCTCATAGTAGAGGGTTATCATGGATAGGCCTCCTTACACCAGGTATATAACATAGTGGCGCTTCCGTATACTCAAAGATTAACACGGGTATACTTCCATATTGCAGATTAACACGGGTATACTTCCATATTGAAGAAGATTAACACGGGTATACTTCCATATTGCAGATTAACACGGGTATACTTCCATATTGAAGAAGATTAACACGGGTATACTTCCATATTGCAGATTAACACGGGTGTACTTCCATATTGAAGAAGACTAACACGGGTATACTTCCATATTGAAGAAGATTAACACGGGTATACTTCCATATTGAAGAAGACTAACACGGGTATACTTCCATATTGAAGAAGATTAACACGGGTATACCCGCTGGTAATAGAAAGCGAACACCATGTGCTTCAGTAAATCTCCTACTTGTATTTTTGTGATGGTTTATTGTATGATACTCTCTCTCTCTCTCTCTCTCTCTCTCTCTCTCTCTCTCTCTCTCTCTCTCTCTCTCTCTCTCTCTCTCTCTCTCTCTCTCTCTCTCTCTCTCATTCTCTTTTCTTTAGTTTTCCTTAAGTTGTAATTGATTTGATTACCTCGTCTCCCATTCCCGCCTCGGTACGTGATGCATTTTTGAGATCAAAGTTAATGACATATTGCACCTTCCAGTGGTGCAGGTTGTCCCTGACCCCAGGTCACAAGGTCATGTACGTCCCTCTGGAGGATGGCCGACTCTTGACACCAGCAGCGGACCAAGGACTGCCCCTTGTGGTACTCCTTATCATCACGAACCTTAACTCCGTCATGTGTCTTCCTCCTCCTCTTCCTCCTCCTCCTCGTCCTCCTCCTCCTGCTCTTCCTCCTCCTCCTCTGTGATCTCTCCTCCTCGACACTTGAATAGGCTGCGGTCCATTTTTCAGGGATTCCTTTTAAATACTCACTTGATATGAAGTTTACTTTTAATATTGGCCGTGACGGCTTCAAACGATCCCTGACTGTCCAAAAATGTAGGTTCCATCCGTCCATCTGTCTCCCATCAAGGAACCCCACGCGGCGGCCACCGCTCTCCCTGTAATGGAAATTCGTGTTGGTTTTGCCTCTCGATTTCATACGATTTTATGCTTTCCAAGATGAGAAGGTTGCTCCGACCAGACCCACTCTTACCACCACGACCCTGCAAGCTCTCTCTCTCTCTCTCTCTCTCTCTCTCTCTCTCTCTCTCTCTCTCTCTCTCTCTCTCTCTCTCTCTCTCTCTCTCTCTCTCTTTATTTTTTTTGTATATATATATATATATATATATATATATATATATATATATATATATATATATATATATATATATATATATATATATATACATATAATCGTGCTGCACGTGGTAACAACATTAAGAAGCCACCGTGGACGAGGCTGTTGTATCACGGCTGAGGGAAGGAAAACCCCACAAGGTCGTTGACCTCTTCCCTCCCAGAGGAGCCCACCTTATTTCCTCCTGCGTGGAGCGCAGCCTTGAAGCTGCAGGAGCCTCATAGAAGGTGTGTGTGTGTGTGTGTGTGTGTGTGTGTGTGTACGTTTCTAAGTTATCCCAGTAAGTGGTGTGTGAGGGCTGGCATGTGCAGGACCACCGCCACCCTGGTGAAAACCGGCCCAGAAAAACTTCGTCTGGCGAGCTCCTCCTCCTCCTCCTCCTCCTCCTCCTCCTGTTGACTCGCCCACTCCTGCAAACTTCTATTTCTGGACATCTTCATTACCCTGACACGTCCGCTAATTTCCCAGGGCTGCCCGGCCCTCCCGGGGACTGGCTCCGCTCCTCCCGCGGCGGTTGTACACAGCCACACCACGAACACCACTGGCTACACCGTGGACTGCAGTGTAGCCTATCCTCACGTACACTACAGTGTTGCCAGGCTCCTGTGCACCGCAGTGTAGCCTCTCCTCACGTGGACTACCTGGTAGCCAGGCCCCCCACCCACCCCACGGACTACAGTGTAGCCGGGTCTTCGTTAATTACATTTTAGCCAGCCTCTCTTGGACTATACAGCGTAGCCAGGTGTCCGTGTCTTGCACAGTGTTGCCAAGCCATCACGTAGGCCACCTGTCTCCGTCCTGCGGGCCTCACGCTATTCAAATAGGGATTTTATCTGTCCAAACTTTCTTTGATGGAACCAGGTTCTGGCCACAGTGATCCGCGTCTGCCCCTAGCCACAGCCGCTTCTGCTGCTCACGACGCTGTTACTCCTGCTGCTGTTGGTGTTGCCTGGGTGGCAGCAGTTCCCGAGGCTGTGTCGGCTGTGGACACAGGCGGCACCTCCTTCCACTTCTCTGTAATTGGAGACGAAACCTTGCGAGTCTTGCCTTTGATCTGACACGTCAACCCCCACCCACTGGGGATGTACCCCTCCTTCCATTGGAGATGTACCCCTCCTCCCACTGGAGGTGTCCTTCCATCCACTGGAGATGTACCCTCCTATCCAGCGAAGACGTACCCACCACCCCAGCCCCCTGGAAATATGCCCTCTGCCTTGCCCACTGGAGGTGTGGGTAGGTCTGTGCTAGGATGGACCTCTACACAGAAGAATAACATAAACAAGAGCCAGGGAGGAGGCTTGGGGAGGCTGACCATCAACCAGGACTCGTGCAACACCCAGGAACATGTGGGTGTCAGGTGTGGCCAGGGTGTACCTTCTGCTGAGTCGTGACGGGGTTTAAATGGCCGTTTCGTGATTAGGTCGTAACACGAATTCACGTCAGGAGTGGTTAGGGATAGTAGGGAGCACTCCTGCCTATCCCTGCACTCCCCCAGGGCTTGGGAGTGGTGAGGGATCCTGGTAATCTATCCTGCCTATCCTCGCATGGCTGCTTGTCCTCCCCTCGTCTCACGTGACGCACGGCCTCTCTAGCCAGCTGCACGTGAAGCTTAGATTGGTTGTGGTGACGCTGTGAGTCGTGCATGCACGCCCTCCCTCAACCAGTGCTCACGCCACACCACACCTCACCACACCTCACACCTCCATCTGGCACGGGCACCACACGTGGCCTTGACCATGGTGCCTATCACAGCCATCCATTGGTCGTCATACAAGCCAGAGGCACGACCTCCAGGAGCTGGTTTAGCTACTGTGTTGCGTTGCTCTGAGACCACACGCCTCCAGTGGCGTATCTAGGGTATGGCAGGTAGGGCAGGTGCCCTGGGCGCCACTTGAAGGGGGGCGCCAATCAACAGGTTTGTTTTTTGACATATGCTTCCCTGAGTGACATTTTTAACGGTTTGGTTTTGTGAGATAAAAAAGAAGCTCGCCTACTTTTCGACTATAGTAATGTTTTGCTAGTATCAGTTGCATTACCGCTTCTGTGTTACAGTTTTGATCAAATAAATCTTTAAGAGTTTATATAGATTTAAGTTTGACCTAACTCTTCAACTGTTTATAATCACAGTGTATATATTTTTATATATATCCACTGTATGAATATTTTTAATCAAGCCAGGGACGCAATTTCAGTGCTTGCCATAGGCTCTATTTCCCCTTGATACGCCCCTGCACGCCACTACCCGTCCTCCCTACTGACGTACACCCATCCACACGTCCCCCAGGACTTACCAGTCTCATCATACACCCATCCACATTGCTCCCAGGCCTCCCTCGTCTTGTGTACACTTGTATCTAACATTACAAAGGCTGTCGGAACATGATATATGTATTATTATATGTGGGTGACACGTAGATCTCGAGTCCTCAAGTTGTATCAAAAGACCTTAAGAATGATTTTAATCATATATAGATATGAATATAAGAATGATCACGAGAAGGCCATAAACCAGGGTGAGAGGTTGCCATATTCAATTAAATCTGATGAAGAGGTTTGGTTTGGGGTGGTGACGGAGTGTGGCTGGTGTGGGTGTGTGTGCTGGTGGTGTACAGGGCCGTCTTGATGGGCAAGGCTCCGTGCCAGTAGCGGACCCGCTGATGGAGGGTAGTCTTGGGACCAGGGTTCGTGTGGTCCGTTGTGAAGGGTCCCTCAGTGCAGGGGGTCTGCCGCCCTGATGATGAGGGGGTGGGGGGAAGGGGTTCACCATCGCCGGAGGTGGTGTCGGGGGGAGGGAGGCAGTGAAGACTCTTCAAACCGGATTCAGAGAATCTTATCTCTTGTTTTACCCAGAGTGTCAGGCACAACCCGGAGTGTCAGGCATAACCCAAAGTGTCAGGCATAACCCGGAGTGTCAGGCATAACCCAGAGTGTCAGGCATAACCCGGAGTGTCAGGCATAACCCGGAGTGTCAGGCATAAGCCAGAATGTCAGGCATAACCCAGAGAGAGTGTCAGGCATAACCCGGAGTGTCAGGCATAACCCGGAGTGTCAGGCATAAGCCAGAATGTCAGGCATAACCCAGAGAGAGTGTCAGGCATAACCCGGAGTGTCAGGCATAACCCGGAGTGTCAGGCATAACCCGGAGTGTCAGGCATAACCCAGAGTGTCAGGCATAACCCGGAGTGTCAGGCATAACCCGGAGTGTCAGGCATAACCCGGAGTGTCAGGCATAACCCGGAGTGTCAGGCATAACCCGGAGTGTCAGGCATAACCCAGAGTGTCAGGCATAACCCGGAGTGTCAGGCATAACCCACAGTATCCGGCTTTATGTTACTGTTCTTATTTTCTCTCGTGGGAAGAACAACAGAAGGGTTTATGAATGAACGAGTTTAGGTCAGGTCTGCAGCCACACTCGTGCTGGCAGGATAGCTGCTGGCTCCCCGTGTTCTGGTGTTGCTCCCCAGATCCCCACAACCCCCTCCCCAGTCATTTTTCCCCCATCATCAGAAGGACGATTCATCCTTCTCGTCGTCCGGTAAGTTTTATGGGTGTGTTGGCCGCCTGGCCCGTCCTCCAGCACTCCCTCTGGCCCGGTTGGCCTCCTTGCCACGACGCTGGACACTGATGACGTATAAGAGGCTTCGGTTTTTTTTGTCTGGCGTACAGCGTCTCCAGGAGTGCGCCAGAATACGTCGCCTGGGAACGTATGCTCGTATGCGGACGTCACTAGATGACCTGGGATGACAGTGCCTCACCAAGATGACCCAGGAGTTGTAGGATCGTTATGTATTGACCTGGCGTCGCCACGAGGTGTTTGGGGACTTAAGAATCACTTGGAATTCTCCCGCTTCACCAAGACAACTTAGGATGGATCGATGGAGATATTTTTTTTTCTCTCTAGTTGTTTCTAGAGGATCTCAGGTCGGCTCACCGTGTACTGTCTGGCTCTCTCTCACGTCTCGAAGACCTGGCCACGCTCCGCCTGGCTCCTCACACCAGTGCCTCCGCCGTGGTGTCTCGACCAGGGTCACACAGGACCACCCAGTGTCGGTACGGTGACCCAGTAACCCTCACCAGGTCACAGAGCCTTTATTACTTACCTGACCTGTAATGAGGATGACCCAGTACCCCTCACCAGGTCACAGGGCCTTCACCACTCATCGGACCTGTACTTAGAGTTTTCATATAACTTGCTGACTCAGGAGAAAGTAGCGAGACCCAGCCATGGCCTGGGAGCACTGGTAAGGCGGTCAGTAAACTGTAGATGTTCCTGGCATGTACGAGGTGTTCCAGGCGTGTCCTGGGAAGTGTAGGTGTTCCAGACATGACCTGGAAAGTGTCACACCTTAGTTGTGTCACATGAGATGTATCTTGGAAACAGCAGAACTTCCTTCTTGCCCTAGGAAGCGAGACACTTCAACCGTGTCCTGGGAGACACCAGACCCTTCTCTCACATGTCCTAGGAGGTGGAACAGCAGCCGTGCCCTGGAAGGCATACGAGGAGGGAGAGAGATGGCTCCTAGGTAACTTGGCGTTGAGAAGGACCATGTTACTCAAACCCTGTAAGGAGTTACCTCTATTGATTGACCCCAGGAACTCATGCGCATGCCCTTAACACACACACACACACACACACACACACACACACACACACACACACACACACACACGGGACAAAAGTTACCTCAGTACACCGAGAGAGTGTAGGGTACGATATGGGGGCAATGGTGATGACAGCAGCAGGTACGATAATTGGCAGTGAATAATCAGTCTAGTTTATCCATGCCTCTTTGTTACAAAGAGGGTCTGGGATTATATGTATATAATGTAGTTGCCTCTCCTGCGTTAGCGAGGGAGCGTCAGGAACAGACGAGCAATGGCCTCATTTGCACAGATCCACTTTCGAGCTGTCGCTTGTCATGCACTGAAGCGGGAGCCAACCGTCCACAGCCAAGCCTCTCATGTAGAGTATTTTACCATTATATAATTCCCCACCTTCCCATTTACCTGTCAGTCCTCACGGAAAGGTTGAACATACTGGACCTGGCTGGGACGCTGATGCCTTGACGGGTACTCGAACCTTGGTCCGTGAGTTCCGAAGGTCGCCACGCTGATCACTGCCCCACGGATGCCTGTAAGGTTAGGGTGTTTGGATCCCTGAGCATTAGTGTTGTAGTGTATTTTGTGTAACAGTTGAACAACTACAACCTGACTAGGTAGAGGAAGAGGTGAATATCCTCTTGTTGCTGATCTGAGTCGCATGTCATAACCGGCTAATGTATTTCTACCGACGGCTGGAGTTGCTTAACCCCGGGTGATGGGTGTTGCATGTACGTATATTGACCCACCAGACCACGATGGTGTGAGGGGCTCACTCATCACCACCTATAGTCACCAGCTGGTCACATTGTAGGAAAATAATTATCCCAAAAATTTTTATGTATACATCTTATTATTTTTTTCCCTCAGGAATGACCCAGGTGTTCATTTGTCACACAGTATTATTAACTTGAGAGAAAGGAATATGTAAAGTGAAGTGTGAGGCCCATCGCAGCGAGCAGTCAGGAGGAGTTGACACGACACACATCTGTTGACGTTACCTGGTTGTTATTGTCTCATTTCACGGGACATCGTTACGCCACCTGTTACTGCTGGCCATATAGAGTTAACCTCTTCAGTACCGTCCGTGCCTGAAGTCCAGTATCTTTAAGGCCGAGTATGAGCTCAGTATGTGATAGTAGGGTTGTGAGGGGGGGTTGTGTGGTAACCCTTTACTGTGACTCTTGTTGGGGTAACTTCTGGGTTATGAGGGGGAGCGGGTAGGTTGTGGTACCCCCATGTATATTGTGCCGTTTGGTTGAAGGGAGACCATAACCAGGGCGTTGTGATGGAGGGTGTGGTGTCCTGGCTGGGTGGGAGGAAGGGGACAATCACACGTAGCTCGAAAGTCCATTTCGTGGGCGGGAACCCGCCATTAATCTGCCGCAGGACGGCCAATAAGGCGGCGCTGCTGAGTGTCCACATAACCCTGACACGACCCCCGTGCCCCCGCTGCCTACCGCCCACCCCGGGGTGACCCAGAGGGCGGAGGACGTGTGCATTATTGAGTCATGTGATCCACGGGGCAGGGGACACCTACCGGGTCATGTGATCCACGGGACTAAACCATCCGTGGGTCGGGAACTTCTGTGGCCGAGCCATCCATTGACATCCACGACTTGCTGCTGTCTGACCACCTCCGATAAGAGCCAGGGTAGGCCACCTTCAGGGGGTCGATGTTGCTAGGGGGGTCACGTTTCCCTGGTGCCCCCAGAACATTCCAGGAGTGATCCCGGCTGCGGGCCCACGGATTTCTCAGCTTGGGTCAACATGGAACAGCTAGAAATAGCTCATTGAATCACTGAGAATAAGACACAATGCATTTTAGCATTAAGGCGTCTTTCCCGAGCGATTGCGGTCGAAATTCAAGCCACGAGAGAAGATGTTATCAGGCGGCCACCAGCGCTCCACTACAGGATCTCTGAGTGACCACAATCACGGTTCATTTATACCGTCTTGACGGTAATATTTGTGGACATATGACTTTAGGGGAATAAGATCGCTAACATCGCCGTCTGTGTGTAAACTCTTTTAAAACTTTATGTCAGAAAAACCAGGTCATTTGAACTGACACTTTTCAGGAAGGATCTTTATCATGTTTCCTCATTGTGTGCCGATCGACACACGTCATATGGCTTCCACGGAGCAGAATGTGTTCTGACTGACTGAATCTCTTAAATGACCCTTTTCTTGGAAACCACGGAGTAGATTGAAGTCAGGCTGTACAGCGATGACCGATGGCTGCTCCTCTGTCATGTTCCCTTCTTTCCTTACCGACCTGACGTTCATTATGGCTGCCAAGACAGCATTGGCAGCACGTAATCGAAGCTCGTCTGTGCCTCTGGTCGTAGCGTTAGTTCTTCCCGTCGGCCACCATCGTCAGCACCTTCGTCAGTGCTCTGAGGCTCAGTGTCAGTCTCTTGTCATTCACCACAGGGGACAAGGAACATGATCTCGTCACCATTCCAGCGAGGAACGTCGGTAGCGGAACGTTCCCATGGCTGGCAGCAGCACCCAGCGGTCACCAGTCACAGGAACACGCTCCTGGCCGTGCGCGACTTAATGATGCCATCACGGAACATGATCGCCTGCAGGCCCAGGTGATGCATACAAATTAACTTTCCCAGGATAGGTGTGGAGGGGGGGTTGGCGTCCCCCCGGCCCTCCTGTGGTTAATGGCTGGTTGAGGTGAGGCGTCCCGAGGGGCCCCGTGCCACACACCAGGTAATTGGCTAAGTGGCCAACCTGTTTATTCCGCCTAAATTTTATTTACAGTTTGGTGATCTGAGGTTCCAAGGTTGTGTGAGTGATGAAGTCTCTTCCTGAAGGTGTTCTAGATAACCCTGTTCTACGTAGTTCAAGTATTGCTCTCGTTAGCCGTCTCCTTGTGTGCCAGCTTCTAAGGCTCGTGATCGGCTGCAGCTTCCAGTATTGCGTGGAGACCAGCAACACGAGGATGGACCGTTCTGATACCTCCTTTCCCCTCCCGAACAGCGAAGCTTTGGAATCGTCTGTCTTTCCCTTTTTTCCACAGCCTTTGTATCTTTACGAGTCAACAGGTCTCCCAACCCCTGTGGAGCTCATGATTAATCTAAAATTCACTTTCATTTTCGCAAAATATTCATATTTTTTCCTTTTTTGTCCGAGGTGGCCTCAACTAGGGGCATGTTTTCACCCGTGCCACCGTCGACTGTTATCAAAAAAAAAAGTGCGAGATGTGCGTTACTGGAGGGTGATGTAGTATTTCCAGGTTATGTAATCATTATTCAATAGCTGGAATGTATTAATTCACATTTATGTGAAGTAATGTATTTTGGTGCAGTATTTAGTTGATTAATAATACCACAGTACTGGGTGGTGTTCCTGGGTGATCAATCCTGTGTAACCTGGGCTGTGTTTGTTGCACTTGTTGGATCACATGACAGGTGGTGGATCATATGACAGGTGGTGGATCACATGGTAGTGGTGGATCACATGACAGGTGGTGGATCACATGGTAGTGGTGGATCACATGATAGTGGTGGATCACATGGTGGTGATGGATCACATGACAGGTGATGGATCACATGGTGGTGATGGATCACATGGTAGTGGTGGATCACATGGTAGTGGTGGATCACATGGTAGTGGTGGATCACATGGTGGTGATGGATCACATGGTAGTGGTGGATCACATGGTGGTGATGGATCACATGGTAGTGGTGGATCTCATGGTAGTGGTGGATCACATGGTGGTGATGGATCACATGGTAGTGGTGGATCTCATGGTAGTGGTGGATCACATGGTAGTGGTGGATCACATGGTGGTGATGGATCACATGGTAGTGGTGGATCACATGGTGGTGATGGATCACATGGTAGTGGTGGATCTCATGGTAGTGGTGGATCACATGGTAGTGGTGGATCACATGGTGGTGATGGATCACATGGTAGTGGTGGATCTCATGGTAGTGGTGGATCACATGGTAGTGGTGGATCACATGGTAGTGGTGGATCACATGGTGGTGATGGATCACATGGTAGTGGTGGATCACATGGTAGTGGTGGATCACATGGTAGTGGTGGATCTCATGGTAGTGGTGGATCACATGGTAGTGGTGGATCTCATGGTATTGGTGGATCACATGACAGGTGATGGATCACATGGTAGTGGTGGATCACATGGTAGTGGTGGATCACATGACAGGTGATGGATCACATGACAGGTGATGGATCACATGGTGGTGATGGATCACATGGTAGTGGTGGATCACATGACAGGTGATGGATCACATGGTAGTGGTGGATCACATGGTAGTGGTGGATCACATGGTGGTGATGGATCACATGGTAGTGGTGGATCACATGGTAGTGGTGGATCACATGATAGTGGTGGATCACATGATAGTGGTGGATCACATGACAGGTGATGGATCACATGGTAGTGGTGGATCACATGGTAGTGGTGGATCACATGGTAGTGGTGGATCACATGGTGGTGATGGATCACATGGTAGTGGTGGATCACATGGTGTTGATGGATCACATGGTAGTGGTGGATCTCATGGTAGTGGTGGATCACATGGTGGTGATGGATCACATGGTAGTGGTGGATCACATGGTGGTGATGGATCACATGGTAGTGGTGGATCTCATGGTAGTGGTGGATCACATGGTGGTGATGGATCACATGGTAGTGGTGGATCTCATGGTAGTGGTGGATCACATGGTAGTGGTGGATCACATGGTGGTGATGGATCACATGGTAGTGGTGGATCACATGGTGGTGATGGATCACATGGTAGTGGTGGATCTCATGGTAGTGGTGGATCACATGGTAGTGGTGGATCACATGGTGGTGATGGATCACATGGTAGTGGTGGATCTCATGGTAGTGGTGGATCACATGGTAGTGGTGGATCACATGGTAGTGGTGGATCACATGGTGGTGATGGATCACATGGTAGTGGTGGATCACATGGTAGTGGTGGATCACATGGTAGTGGTGGATCTCATGGTAGTGGTGGATCACATGGTAGTGGTGGATCTCATGGTATTGGTGGATCACATGACAGGTGATGGATCACATGGTAGTGGTGGATCACATGGTAGTGGTGGATCACATGACAGGTGATGGATCACATGACAGGTGATGGATCACATGGTGGTGATGGATCACATGGTAGTGGTGGATCACATGACAGGTGATGGATCACATGGTAGTGGTGGATCACATGGTAGTGGTGGATCACATGGTGGTGATGGATCACATGGTAGTGGTGGATCACATGGTAGTGGTGGATCACATGATAGTGGTGGATCACATGATAGTGGTGGATCACATGACAGGTGATGGATCACATGGTAGTGGTGGATCACATGGTAGTGGTGGATCACATGGTAGTGGTGGATCACATGGTGGTGATGGATCACATGGTAGTGGTGGATCACATGACAGGTGATGGATCACATGGTAGTGGTGGATCACATGGTAGTGGTGGATCACATGGTAGTGGTGGATCACATGGTGGTGATGGATCACATGGTAGTGGTGGATCACATGGTAGTGGTGGATCACATGATAGTGGTGGATCACATGACAGGTGATGGATCACATGGTAGTGGTGGATCACATGGTAGTGGTGGATCACATGGTGGTGATGGATCACATGGTAGTGGTGGATCACATGATAAGTGATGGATCACATGGTAGTGGTGGATCACATGGTAGTGGTAGATCACATGGTAGTGGTGGATCACATGGTAGTGGTGGATCACATGGTAGTGGTGGATCACATGGTAGTGGTGGATCACATGATAGTTGCCGGACGAGGCTGGACAGTGGTTATGTTATACACTGGGCAGCCGTGCGACGGTTTCAGTGGCGTTAAATATGTTCTTGACTTGTTCATATGATATAAGCAGTGGAGAGGGAACATGTGTTCGACAGCTGTTCCACCCATGACGATGTTAGAACATGTGTTCTCCATTAAAATGTTTTACGCTTGATGCAGACTGGTCTTTGGTGTTGGAACATGTGCTCTTCATAAGATGTTCTTCACGTGATGCAGACCAGGGCATGTGTTCTTCATGAGATGTTCTTCATTTGGTGTACAGGGAAAAGAAAAGAGTGTTATTCACATGTTCTCCATCGGATATTCTTAATGTGGCTCATTGAGGTGTAGGAGAGTGTGTCTGTTCTCGATATTCACGTGTTATATGTTGTTCACAGACATGGCCCGTCACAGACTCAGAAAATCACATGATTGGCTAGACTGGGGTAGATGGGGGGGGGGACAGTCTCCGGATTGGACCTCAGTAGCACAAGGGGGCGGAGCTGGCCAATTAGTAACCAGTGCAGGGGTTCAGATGAGCCAGTCAGGAGGGCGCAGGGGGTTCAGGTCGGACCAGTCAGGATGCAGTGCACGGTGTGAGCTGGCCAATCTGTTGGGGGGGCCCCCCCCCCCTCCCCTCCAAGTGTACCCAGGGAATTGAGAAGGAGGTGGGTGGGTGGGTGATGATGGGGGGTTGGGGGGTGCCACGTATTGGCCAGTCTCACACTGGCGGGGTGGTCTCTCTCTCTCTCTCTCTCTCTCTCTCTCTCTCTCTCTCTCTCTCTCTCTCTCTCTCTCTCTCTCTCTCTCCACGGTGTGATCTCCATAAATCGTGTTATCACAACGTACGCACATTGTGACATAAATAATTACGTTGGAGCGACAGCAGCAGCAGCGTGGTCTTCGCTCGTGTGGTCTTCGCATATTGCATGAGTTAATTTCTTCATTAGATCGTTGTTTCGTGAAAGTCTCGCGTGTTTCGAGATACTGTCTCGGTATTTCGTGATGTAGTGTTGGTTTCGTGACATAGTCTCTGTTTCGTGATGTAATCTCCTTATATCGTCGTATAACTTTTATATGTGATATATTCCGTAGATTTCTATTGTAATCTGTCATGATTATAGTCTCTATATATTGATATCATTTCCATATATGTATCGTTATAGAGTACACGTCTATTAATGTGATCCCCATATATCTCAGTACAGTATGATATTCCTATATCATGCTGGTGTCTCACTATATCACGGGGTGATTACCGTATGTAATACTTTTATTAATCATTTTATTGATTTAGTTATAACGCGATATTAAGTTTGGTGCAGTCCTTCCAGTGCCCGAGTAGAATCACAGAACCTTATTATACTTCCGTATGTCGAGATATGATCTCAGTATATCCCGGTACATCTTGGTATAACCAGCTCATACACTACGGTGTTTGATATAACCAGACTTTATCGTAGGTGGTTCGTATAGGCAGCATCTGTGGTATGCTGTGTCTTGGTATGACCAACGTATATCGTAGGTATGTTGATCTACTGTAACCAGTGCCTTTCGAAGGCACGTATGTTTTGGTATAACACATTGTGTATCCGCATGTTGTGGTATAACAAGCTGCTTGTGGTAGATGTGTGTTGGTATAACCAGCGTCTGTTGCATATGTGAGCCAGCTGGTACTGTACGTGTGTAGGTATAACCAGCATGTCATATGTATGTGCCAGCTGGTACTTTAGGTATGCGTTGGTATAACCAGTATCTCTCGTAGGTATGCGTTGGTATAACCAGTATCTCTCGTAGGTATGCGTTGGTATAACCAGTATCTCTCGTAGGTATGCGTTGGTATAACCAGTATCTCTCGTAGGTATGCGTTGGTATAACCAGTTTCTCTCGTAGGTATGCGTTGGTATAACCAGTATCTCTCGTAGGTATGCGTTGGTATAACCAGTATCTCTCGTAGGTATGCGTTGGTATAACCAGTATCTCTCGTAGGTATGCGTTGGTATAACCAGTATTTATAGTTTGGCTACACGACATCTTTCCTGTGGAAGGTCGCGTTAGAATCTTTCTTTAGACGGTGCCTGGGGGGAGAGGAGTGGGGGGGGGTTAAGAGGCGACTTCGTCTTGTGTGTGAGAGAGAGAGAGAGAGAGAGAGAGAGAGAGAGAGAGAGAGAGAGAGAGAGAGAGAGAGAGAGAGAGAGAGTCAGTAATTAAGGCCGCGGCGGAGTTGCTGGTCAGGGTATAGTGTGGGATTAGAAGCGTGGAGACGGATTACAGAGGAGAGCAATTGGGATTAGGAGGGATTTGGTGGGTGGGGGGTAGAAAATGATTGGGTGTTTAACAGGAAATGATATGGTTATAGGAGAGAGAGAGAGAGAGAGAGAGAGAGAGAGAGAGAGAGAGAGAGAGAGAGAGAGAGAGAGAGAGAGAGAGAGGAGTGAAAGAGAGGGGAGAGAGTGGGGGAGAGTAATAGAGAGAGTGAGAGGTGAGCGTGGAAGAGATCCAATGTCACGCTTCACCACACCACTAGATCATTGTAGGCTCTTGCCTCGAGGTGGTGGTGGCCTCCTGCTGCTGATGGTGAGGTGAAGATGAGGGTGATCCTGCGGTGAAGATGAGGGGAGATGGTGAGGTGAAGATGAGGGTGATGCTGAGGTGAGGATGAGGGGAGATGGTGAGGTAAGGATGAGGGGGTGGTGAGGTAAGGATGAGGGGGTGGTGAGGTAAAGATAGAGGGATAGTGAGGTGAAGATGAGGGGGGTGACGAGGTGATTATAATGATCAGTGAAAGTGATGATGGTGAATATGAGGGACGAGGGGAGATGGTCAGGGTGATGATCGGTGTCTGGTGTCGATAGGACAGATGTCCTTGAAGATGACGATAGTGATGGAGATGATGACAATAAACAAAATTGACAAAATGAGGAAGAGAGATGGTGATGAAGGTGATGTCTTAGGCAGTGCCAGTGATAGTGAGGGAGGCGAGGTCTGGTGGCTGTAGTGATAATGTGGAAGACGATGGTGAAAGTGATAGTGATGATGGTGAAGATGAGGATACTGATGGTGAAAGTGACTGTTGCTGATGACGTATAGGCTGGTGGCCCTGTTAGTGAAGATGTTATAAGCGACTGAAATCAACAGTGAGGGTTATGATGGTGAGTCGTGACAGTGAGGTGGTGAAGGATGGTGGAAAAATGGGTGGCTGGAACGACAGTGAGTTGCGGTGATCGCTGCGACGCTTCGGTGATGGTGACGGTGATGGTGCTCTCCCGCTCGGTGATGGTGACGGTGATGGTGCTCTCCAGCTCGGTGATGGTGACGGTGATGGTGCTCTCCCGCTCGGTGATGGTGACGGTGATGGTGCTCTCCAGCTCGGTGATGGTGACGGTGATGGTGCTCTCCAGCTCGGTGATGGTGACGGTGATGGTGCTCTCCCGCTCGGTGATGGTGACGGTGATGGTGCTCTCCAGCTCGGTGATGGTGACGGTGATGGTGCTCTCCCGCTCGGTGATGGTGACGGTGATGGTGCTCTACCACTCGGTGATGGTGATGATGTTCTACCGCTCGGTGATAGAGATAGTGAAAGATGGTAGAGTGCGGAAGAGGCCGAGCCACCTGTTTGTGGAGGCCATCTGTTCGAAGACACGCTAATGTAGTGGTTATTGAGGATAGTTAGGCTCCTCTTGTTGAAGTTGAGGAGGGAAGAGAGAGAGAGAGAGAGAGAGAGAGAGAGAGAGAGAGAGAGAGAGAGAGAGAGAGAAAGAAAGAGAGAAAGAGAGAGAGAGAGAGAGAGAGAGAGAGAGAGAGAGAGAGAGAGAGAGAGAGGGAGGGAGAGGGGAGAGCAGCGGTTGGCTCAGCTCCAGGAAGATAGCTTTATGAGGTGGATAACATGATGGTATTGTGTGGCTGCCTCCGTCGTAATGGTTACCCATCCCCGGTACCAAAGGCAGCCACTCCGATCACCAGTACCGCTGGGAAGCCACAGTAGCAGGAGTAGGGAGAGGCATACCCCAGTCAGAGCCACCTCAGATGATACGTGGAAACGATCAACATGAAAAAGAAATACATCAGGGATTGACTTAAGGTGCACAGGCGTTTGTAGACCGGGCTCTTAAAGGTGGAAAGGTTGTAGGAGGAGACAAGGAGGAACGGAGGAGGGGAAAACCACAGCTGAGAAGTACAAGGAAGGGAGGGAGTTATCATAACGGTTAGTCCTCGTTTGTTTGCTCTCCTCACACAAGCTGTGGGAAGCAGCATGCAGATAAGCGACGCAAGTCCAGGTCTCATATAAGGGCTGGGATACACGCTATCAGTCCCACAGAGCAGTGGCAGAAGCAATTCCTTTACGAGAGAGAGAGAGAGAGAGAGAGAGAGAGAGAGAGAGAGAGAGAGAGAGAGAGAGAGAGGAGCGACATTACAGCGTACGGCAAGGGATAGTTCACCAAAGGAAAGATGATAAAGAAGAAGGATTTGAACTCCGCTCTGGCCAAGGCAGAGGCAGAAGGAGGAGGCCGGCAGTGTATCGTACTTCCGGGCTGGTGATATCAAGCAAATATGAATTAGTTGTTCAAAAAAAAAAGTATTGATAATGGCACCTGAACGACACACCCAGATATTTTTGGACAGATTTTATCGTGTTCGTAATGTGTGGTTTGCAAAATAGAGTGGAAGAGAAAGGTTAGGCCCAGTGTGTTTCTGTTATTGTGGGGTTGAATTGTTGCGTTTTGAAATTCAACATTTTACACTGTCCAGTTTAACCAGGTTCTTGCCTCCCCATTCCGGAATGTTGCACAGGGCTCGAGTGTACAGAAGGAATGTGTTCCGTGCGAGAAAAAGATTGAGTGTCGGAGTGAAGAGATGAAGCAGAGTGAACTGAGGTATCTAGAGTGAAATTGTCGGTTGAGAAAAGGAAGGGTGTAGGGCATGGGTCATGACCCTGCAGGGCACCACTTGTGACGACAGGAGAGAGGAGTAACTCACCAGCCACGACCATGGTGGAACGGCAGGAGAGGAAGCTGCGCGCGGGAGAACACACTGAAGCAGGAAAGCGAAAGGGAGGAAGTTAAGTGAGTAAACACTTAACACGTCTCGTGCTCTGGAGACGTGTAGGCCCGGCCACGAGAGTAGTGCAACTACCACAACTACCAGTACCAGAGGGAACTACCACAACTACCAGTACCAGAGGGAACTACCACAACTACCAGTACCTGAGGGAACTACCACAACTACCAGTACCAGAGGGAACTACCACAAGTACCAGTACCACAGGCAACTACCACAACTACCAGTACCACAGGCATCTACCACAACTACCAGCACCACAGGGAACTACAGCAAACACTACAATTTCCACCACAATATAGTGACATACTTCTAACATATTCACCTTAAATACCTTCATCCTTAACACTGTTCACATAGCTCTTGTCCCTTGTTAGTACCACATCTACCTTACCTCTTCCCCCGGAACCTCACCACCACAGTCTCCACCACACCAACACCACCATCTCTTCACCACCTTGCCTCTCCCTCCATTGCCTCACCATCACAGTCCCCACCACTCTACCAACACTGCTGCTCCCCCACGACCTAACCATTAACATTCCTCCACCACCGCCATTCTCCGTCACTTTTCAGCATTTGTTCCCCACCATTTTCCCCTCAGTCCAGCAGTCGTTTCTCACCACCTCCACCACCACCACCAGCTCTCACCGTTACTAGCCTACCACCCGTTCCTCACCATTCCCAGCACCGGCTCCCTCCCCACCACCATAGATGGAGCCCGGCCTCCCGTGTTTTATGCCAGCAGCTTATGCTGTTGCTGCTAATGTATTGCTGCCGTCCACCACCAGAGGATGTCATATATAACCCATGCACTGCCCCAGCTACTGATCTGTGTGTGTGTCTGTGTGTGTGTGTGTGTGTGATACTTCAGCACGCAAGACGAGTGCTTTACACTCGTGGTTTCCCTCAGCGT
Organism: Panulirus ornatus; assembly: GCF_036320965.1. NCBI lineage: Eukaryota > Metazoa > Arthropoda > Malacostraca > Decapoda > Palinuridae > Panulirus > Panulirus ornatus. The sequence continues at coordinate 2,509,237 of NC_092238.1, forward strand.
TATCTTGTGAACTATCATCCAGCGGTTTTTTTTTAGTTTTTCCCTTGGTACTGTTGTACCACGATCACTGACACCCAGCAATACCACACTCACGTTGTAGACTCTGACACCACACAATATTTTCTATATCAAGGTCGCCGTGGCCTCCTAGGCATTCATATGTAGCTATTGTGTCACTAGTTTATTCGTCTTGCTTCTCGGTTGGTCACGTCCAGGGCTTGCCTCCTCGCCTCTTAGCTCATCCCGCTCTGGTCTGGTACCATTCCTGGACTTTTCCAGCAGTATTTCCGTGGCTGGGCAAGTGAGGGAGACCAGATGATTGCTGTATATCCCAGCTTAGGACAGATAGTTGCTGTATATCCCAGCTTAGGACAGATGGTTGCGGTATATCCCAGCTTAGGACAGATGGTTGTGGTGTATCCCAGCTTAGGCCAGATGGCTGCGGTATATCCCAGCTCAGGACGAATGTACTGTCTGTCGTGTGTTTCATCTCATTCCATCATGTACGTGGAAGGCTGAAGTTTTGATATTGACCAAGGTAGTATTTGCCTTCCACCTGACCCGTCAGTCATAACGTCAGCTCTGGTGACAACTACAGTTTGATGTTAACTCTTAGGTCACTTTCACCGTGTGACTCATGCAGTTTGTTTCTTCGATATGCTACCCACAGTCTGGTCTGCTTAACCTCCATGACATCTTCACGACTTGGTCATTTTCAGACTTACGTTCACTGCTGCGTCCTGTGAAGTTGTCTTGTACCATACCCCGCTGTTCCTGTAGGTCGCACTTCCTTCATCATGTTGGCATCATCAGCAAACATGTTCAGATATGATACCGCTTCTTGTGGCACATCGGGGACGTGGATCAGAAATACTAGCGGTTCCAGCACCGAGCCGTGAGGGACCCCAGCTGTCTCCGCTCTAGCCTATCTTGGGAAGGTCTTCCTCTGGCATGTTTCCTCAGTTTCTCCCCAGTTAGGGAGTGGACAATCGATTTAGGGAGCTCTCCTTACACCCCAGATGGGACGTCTAGATCTCATCTTCATTGTTCAGGAGGGTAACGGTATCCAAGGCACGAACATAAGCTCTGCCACATACCATCTCGTCTTGCATATTGCTCTCATTGAAGTCCATCAGATTCGCCTCGCTTGATCTCCTCTTTCAGAATATACATCATCTCTCACACGTAGTTTTCTTTTCCAAGATTTACTGTGACGGATTTAGATTTGTAGCTTATTGATTTGGGTTATGAGAATATTCGAGTCTGTAATGATTAAACACTCACAAATCAACGGACTTTTCAGTTTCTGATTCGTAAAAAGGCGATTTTCTTTTCGTGTATATTGTCCTGAATCTGGGGCTGAGTTGGAACGCCTGTGCCCTGGCCTAGTACTGGGAGCCTCCCAGAGCGTGAGTCTGGTGGTGGTGTGGGATATCGCCTGATGGAGTTGGTGTAGTTAGGAGAATGGCTTAACTGGCGCCGCCATTTGTATTCCCAGGCCAGGTCAGGCGCTCCCGAACCGTCGCCTTTGGCGGGAGTTTAGATTAAATTTCCCGCGTTTTCTCTGGACGAGCCCGCCCTGGGCCAGGCCTGGCCCGACCTCTTGGGGGTTTTATTATAAAATAATACAGAAGACTCGAAGATTTATTCCTCTATTTTTCTTTACTTAAAACCTTGAAGATTTGTCCCTTGTTATTTGCCGACATTTGAATATTACGGTCGAGGAGATTTGAAAGAAATACACAAATCTTTGAGATTTGGAGAACGTTCTTAAACGCCAATTCGAAAACTTTTTGAGACTTGACGACAATCAGCTGGTGGCCCCGGGGGTTGATGGAGGGGGGGGGGGACCTCCTCCTCCTCCTCCTCCTCACGTTGGCGCCTGTTTACATAACCCTGGGGGAGGGGGGGAGACCTCCTCTGCCTGAATCTCAATTTTATCGTGGAGAGAAATATACTTTAGTTCCATAATTTAGGACTCTCTCGCCCTAGAGGCGAAGATATAAATCAGATTTTGTACTAGTATTGTTGTAGGGAAAGAAAACAAACTATATATATATATATATATATATATATATATATATATATATATATATATATATATATATATATATATATATATATATAAATTGCCCCTATTGTATAAACTCTTAGATGGAAAGTGCATGCGTTGAGGGCAGTATTATGTATAAATGATAGATGGAGATTGAGTATATTGGAAGATGGTAATGTTTGAATAGCGAAGCAGACCTCCCAGTGGTGAGATATAAGAATTCTCGAGGCGGTGCTGTTCCATGAGGTCAGAATTTAATGCCAGGTCAGGAGTTTGCTGTTAGAATACATCCCAGAGGAGTGTAGATGTTGCGAGTAAGTACTGAAGCAGTGTGGAGATGTATTTTATTGCTGTTCGTTATGTCAAGTTTAAAGTTACACTTGAGGAAGCGATTAGATGAAGCTGTTGTTCTGGAGTTCACATGTCAGGTGGTTCAGTTTCGTGAGGACAAACACGGGGTTGGAGGGAGGGCCTGTGTGGTACAGCATCAGCTGCTGCATAACACATGTGATTAAAGCCTCATTGGAGGCTTCGATCAGAGTCTCAAACGAGCCTTGAAGATGTTTTGTCTCAAGAGTTGCGAGCAGTGCTTCAGAAGAGGTATGAACACAACTCTGAAGCAGGTTTGAATAAAGCATCACGGTAGCCATGGTTATAACCTCGAAGACAGTATGAAGAAGATTTTTAAACAGTTATAAGAAGAGCCTCTCAGGGTTGATGAAGAGATGGGTTCACAGGACGCACGAACAGTGGTTCACAAGAGATGATTCGTGAGAGGTAAGACACTTACTTGTAAGGGACGTAATACAAGACTAGTTAATAGAGAGGTGGTAAAGCTCTTCTTTTTTCAGAAGGTTCGGGATTCAGAGGACGCCTGAACGAACAGACTCATTATCCCATAACGGTAAAGTTCCCTCAAGAATCTTCTGTTTATGTGGTAGTCACGTCGTTCTTCCTTACTGCAGACGACCAGCTACAGCTGCCTGCTGGTACCCTAACCCTTCTAAGTCGATGATACGACCCTTGAGTACGAGATTACGACCCTCGGGTATGATGGCCAGTGCACTGACGTGGCCCTCTAAGGCCAGACCAAAGGTCACGTCATCACACCCAAGGGTTGGCACTGTCTTGCTCAGGGGCTGAGCCTGGCAGAGGCGAGGAGGCGCCTGCCTCCGACGCCGCTTGACCCCGTCAGATGCTGGAGGCCGTAGGTCAGGATGAGCGTTCGCAAGAGATAAGAGGGAGAGTATGAAACTTTTTTCAAAACCTGAGTCGCCTCAGATAGTGGAGTGCAAGGGGGAATGTGATAATGGGAAACTTGAGGCGAGTGGTGGCAGCCTGTAAGTGGTTACAGGGGAGTGGCGGCAGCCTGTACGTGGTTACAGGGGAGTGGCAGCAGCCTGTACGTGGTTACAGGGGAGGGGTGGCAGCCTGTAAGTGGTTACAGGGCGAGTGCTGGCAGCTTGCGAGTGTTGTCACGGCCGTCCACTGACACCTTCACCACCTGTGTACTGCGAGTGTGACCCTTAAGTAAGAGAGAGTCGTCTGAGATGTAGTGTCTCGCTTCACCGGAGCATTTAGCCTCTCAGTACCGGCAGATGTGTGGGTAGGCTCCAGAGGGTGATGAGCCTCGGTGAGTCGCACCTCATCAACACCTTACGACTCCCGGGTGGGAGGGGGTGTGGATAGGCTCCAGCGTTGAGCCACCGGGAAACTTGGGTCTCCTGCACTATACACCAGAGTCCTCATGGCTGGTACGGCGGAGGGAGACTTCATGGGCGAACGCCCTTAAAATGTCTATTGATTTGGACATTACGATGGTGGTGGTGTTGTTCAGTCATGGTGTGTGTGTGTGTGTGTGTGTGTGTGTGTGTGTGTGTGTGTGTGATGGTGTATGTGGCGGTGTTGTAGTGGTGCCAGACCTGGTGCTGGGTGTGGTGAGCGAGGCCCCGGTGTTACCATGTTGACGTGGTAGTTAAGTAGTGATGATAACTGTAGTTATGATGATGATGTGTGTCAGGTGTGGTGACGACACCCGTCGTGGTGAGCTGGTGGCGTATAGTGACGTAGGTAGAGTGAAAATCTTCGGCGTCTGAGCTATTCTGCGAGCTCGCTGGGAGCTTCCCTAATTTACATACAGAACTTATGAACCAGTGTCTCAGTTTCATCAAATTCCTCAGCCTGGCCCGGCTCCAGCTGCCTGACTCCGCCCTGACAAGGAGGAACGGGTTTTAAAGGATCGTTCTCAGCTGTTTATATTACCATCTGGACGTCATTTACATAGCGCCAAACAGGTTTGTTTGGTTTACTGGGTTTTTGTGAGTTTAGTCGTCCCTTGTCACACTATTATCTTAACCTGTGAGACGCAGCTTGTTCTGGTGACGCTCCGTATTGTCTGGTGTCCGTAAGGTTGAAGGCCCTCTGCTCCAACTTGTTTCCTGGAATTTTATAACAGTGGTCGTTGTACACAGGTGGCCTCCTGTGTCCTCAAACACACACACACACACACACACACACACACACACACACACACACACACACACACACACACACGCCATGGATGAGTGGCTCTCGAAACGATAATTCGTCCATCGCCAAATATACTGTGAGAGTTGACGGCTTGTGGCTGGTACTGTGGTGTGGTCAGCACTGTATGTACCTGACACTCCGGTAGGGACGCTGCACCAGACCTTCCACTTGACACGTTACTTGGAAAGTTCACTTGAATTCGATACGCACCCGACACTGTGCCCGACACACTAGACATTCTAAGACACTGACCCCAGGAACTCCTCCTCATAGTCTAGTAGACTAACATAGGGGGGCACATTGGGCACTGCTGTAGAGTACACTAGGCTGTGCACTAGACACTTCTGTACATAGTACACAAGACACTGCTGTAGAGAGTACACTAGGCACTGCTTTCGAGAGTACACCTTTGATAGCAGTTCGTTCCAGTGCTCACATTTGATGGCAATTTATTCCAGGGTTTTATAACTCCACAGTTGAGCACACTTCCGTCAGTGGTTGTATTGCGTCGTCTTAACATTAATTTCATTGCGTTATTCATGGCATAATATCCTTATCTAACGAGAGGTTGTTGTTATCCTCAGTTATGTCAGAACTCTATCATTTTTCTGTTATTATTTCACGACCGTAACTGAATAGCGTATTCTAGATCAGGTTCCACCAGAGTGTTGTCAAGGGCAAGTGTTGTGTCTTCCTGCACTCGTGTTTTGTGACACAGAAAGATAGACATCGCTGCCCTGTGTTTTGGGTGGCGCTGTGATCCACCAGTCTAACGGTACCAGAGTTTGGGTCTCGGACGTGGTATCCGGCTCACAACCAACCCAGCTGTTCATCTTCCGTATGAGCCTGGGCGATAAGTGGGTACCTGGCGTAAAGCTGGGGTACAATAAGTATAAGGTCGAGGCTTGGTATTTATGAAAGGTTAAGAGACTGAGCAACACGACTCTAAGATACATGTTATACGCCCTGTTATATAATGCAGCCCTTGTTGCTGAGCCTTTGCAGAGAGTGCCATGCCACGTAAGTCGAGATGTGATTCATTCATCGTTGGCCAGTCCTCGTGAACAGTGGAGTTATCATGTAACCTGGAATGTGACTCACTCACAGAGGCCCACTCTGTCCTGAACACCTCGGCGAGCACTCTGTCTCCTCTTTATCTCGGTCGCCCGCAGGTTGGGTGGAAGCGCCCGATGAATTCGCAGCTGTTGCGGCAAAAAATGAAATCAGTCTCTCCCTCTAGTACACACACACACACACACACACACACACACACACACACACACACACACACACACACACGTACATATGTACACATCAGTCTCGAGCAGTGTTGTCGTGCGTACCTTGAGTCAGATGTAATGTGCTCACATAATTACCAATGGAGGAGGTGCACCGCGGCCAGCTTGTTATGCTGACGGTGTCAGGCGCGCGCCTGGACTGACAGATGAAGGTGCTGACATCCAGTATGCAGGGGAGAGGCCGGGAAGGGCAAGGGGGGGGGGGTTGATGTTGCGTCCGCCCGAGCAGCAACAAGAGAGAGAGGCCAGTGTTGTGGGCCGGACACACAGGAATGTGTTGTGTGTTGTTCGTTCACCACCAGGGGCGGGCTACCTGCTTTTTGTGTGTGGGGGGAGCACGGGCATGTGGCGGGCAGGCAGGCAGGCAGGCAGGTCGTACTGGCCAGTGTAGCGGACGCCGCCACCCTCATGTCTGCCCACAGTAAGCGAGTCGTCTGCATAACAGTTGACTCGAGTGTGCCTCCATACCAGTGTTCATACTCCGAAGTTACGTGTGTGTGTGTGTGTGTGTGTGTGTGTGTGTGTGTGCGTGCTGGGTCCAGGTGTCTGCCACCTTGACCGCCGGACCAAGGTCGGCCGACGACTGACTACCACTGTTGCCACAACCCCAACACCGCCCAACCTCACCCCACCAGCCTCTCCCTCTCTCCCTCCCTCCCCCGGGCCAAAACTTCTGTACCACTAATTAGCACTGACAACATCCAGCATAATTATTTCTATTTTCATGGCTGCGTTGGCTGAATGTGTGTGTATATTTATGTATTATAAACGTCCTCTGAACACCGAACGGAAAGTCCTCTGCAAACAGAACTGACCCACAATTTTCGCGCGGTACAGTGATGGATGTCTTTGTTCATCCTGGGAAAATCTTAGGTTCCTCCTGTCCCCCACCCCCCCGGAGGCGCCTGGTTGATCCCAGCGACACCTTGTTAAAAGTAGTGTAATGCGGCGTGTGCCTTATTCATCCTAGGATGTACGTGCCTCGCCGGGGGCAGGTAGTAGACGGGCGGCCACTCAAAGCTGAGCACGGCGGTGCGTCTGTTGAATCAGTACTGCGGTACGATCCTTAAGGACAACGGTACGAGCTCTGAGCACAACGGTACGATCCTTAAGGACAACGGTACGAGCTCTGAGCACAACGGTACAATCCTTGAGGTATGATAGCCTAGCATTTGACTTGGTGCTTGTGATCTCGTGAAAAGGTACTCTACAACCCTAGGATCGTACCGTCGTGCTAGGGGATCGTACCGTCGTGCTAAGGGATTGTACCATTGTGCTAAGGAATCGTACCGTTGTGCTCACGGGTAGTATAGCCATGTTCAAGGATCGCACTGTCTTTTCTTCAAGGATCGTACCGTCGTGTTCAGGGCTTAAGGTGTGTGTGTGTGTGTGTACATAAGGTACGCACGACCCATCCTGGGCAGATGCCTTGCCAGCAGGGGTAGAGAGCCCGTCTGCTGCTGCCGACACATGGGACTGTTAGGACACGACCTCCTGTAGGAGTGTCGCTCCGCGTTGTATGTAGCCGTGAAGGCACTTCGTATATGTCTCCTGCCTTGTCTAAGCCTGGTAGCATTTGCCGAGTTATTTCTTATGTTTACATATAGAACCGCACACACACACACACACACACACACACACACACACACACACACACACACACACACACACACACGGGAGAGCTGCAGGTATCGTCGCCACAGCGGACGTGGACCAGATGGACGGGTCGCTGACCCATGCACGGTTCATGATCTCGGTAAAGCGTCTGACGATGAGAGAACAATATTGGTGTTGGTTGTGACGGGCCGATGACAGAGGCTGCTCGCTGTTGGCTCACCTCCTCGCTATATCTTAGTGTGTAGGGGAGGAATCTACTTCCCCGCCTGATGTATACAGGGGGCCACCCCAGGGTGTCTGGGGGTGAAGTGGTTTTGGACGAGGAGAAAGTTACTGGAATCTTACCTCGCCAGTGCTGGGGAGAGACAGTTTCCTCCAACGCTGGGTGCTTGCTTGCTCTCTCTCTCTCTCTCTCTCTCTCTCTCTCTCTCTCTCTCTCTCTCTCTCTCTCTCTCTCTCTCTCTCTCTCTCTCTCTCTCTCTCTCTCCCTCCTTTATACGTCAGCAAGATGATCGTTGACTAATTATCACCGTGATTGTATTGGCAATGAACTTCAGTATGGGATCGTGTCTGTGTTGTGTAATGATTGTGCGTACTGATGGCAGACCAACCCCGAGGCACGTCCCACACAGACCAACCCCAGGCACGTCCAACACAGACCAACCCCAGGCACGTCCAACACAGACCAACCCCAGGCACGTCCATCACATAATACAAATCAGTAATGGCCATCAAGGGGACCAGTCAGGACCAGAAGTAGACCCGGGTGCCATGCTAATGAGGGAGGGGACAAGTCAGGGGGAGAGATAAGTGAGGGAGGGAGTCAGGGAGAGCCCCTCGCCTTCCCTGGTTTAGTCTCCCAGGCATCATGGATGCCCCGGCCGAGGCACGAGACAAGGGAGACGGCTGTTGCCGCCGAGACAGATGGCCAGCCCCGGACAGTAAATGGGCGGTAGGGCCTTATCTGTCACTTTCCCCCCTTCCCATCCCCTTCCCCTCCCTTCACACTTCAGCACTTGGCCAACACCCCCTGATTTCAGAGAGGAGTTGGGAGGCAGGTCGCCGGGTGAGGGGGTGGGGGGAATGTCAGTGATCCACTCAGGGGAGCCACGTCAGGAAGTCGACGGAGGAGGAGATGTATGTTTCTCTGGGACACTTCCTGATGCGTGCTGTTCAGTTGGGTTATGTCTGTATTTCAGGCCGGTGTGCATGTCTCTCCTCTCCATATATTGACGGTAATCAGGTCACTGGCATGTCTCCCACGTACCCTCACCACCCACCCACCCTGCCTGGTACCACAGTGGCCATCAGTGGTGACGATGGCCCGAGGTGGCCACCCTCACCGTCCTCCTCACCCGGCGAGCTCTCGGTGTTGCCTCTTGTGCTGGTCACACATGTGGGGACGCGGCCGACGGGGCACTCCTGACCTTACCACTCACCCAGGGGCTTCCTAGTGGAGGAGGACGCCCCGTTCTTGCTGGGTGTGATGAAGGATGATCCCTCGAGGTGGGTGTGATGGAGGAGGGCCCCCAAGGTGCATGTGATGGAGGAGGACCCCTACGTGTGATGGAGGAGGGTCCCTTACGTGGCTGGGTGTGATGGAGGAGGACCCTCTATGTGGATGGGTGTGATGGAGGAGGACCCTCACTGTGGGTGGGTGTGATGGAGGAGGACCCTCACTGTGGGTGGGTGTGATGGAGGAGGACCCTCACTGTGGGTGGGTGTGATGGAGGAGGACCCTCTATGTGGATGGGTGTGATGGAGGAGGACCCTCACTGTGGGTGGGTGTGATGGAGGAGGACACTCTATGTAGGTGGGTGTGAGGAGGTGGAACCCTGATCGTGGGTGGGTGTGAGGAGATGGAACCCTGAGCGTGGGTGGATGTGAGGAGGTGGACCCCCAGTGTGGGTGGGTGTGATGGAGGAGGACCCTCTATGTGGGTGGGTGTGATGGAGGTAAGTTGGTCGTAAGGTTACGCAACGTCACTTACCCCCTACCTCGACCATGCCCCTTTCCCTCCCCCTTCCCTCCCTGCATGGCGCCCGCCCCTCCCCATCAACACAGTCGGTGGGTGAGGTAGGGCGGCCGTCTCCCCGCCAGCGGGTATAAAGTTAAGAGATATTGTACGCCTTACAGCCTCCCCCCTGCCCCGCCAGCTCATAACTCACCTTCCTCAATCCTGAGTCTTATTCTGTCCTTATCTTCTAACTCTCATATCTTCTCTATATATACATACCTATACCTACATAGAATGTTTGCATGGCTAGGCCTCCCAGCCTCCCCAACCCTTACCCATGACAGTACACCACACTTGGTCAAATTATATGACACAGTAAGCCCCAGGATGGCGTGGGGAGAGAGCACCGCTTCCTGCGGTAACGTAATGTTTTAAGACGGCTTCGTCACGCGTCACGGCCCGAGTAGAGAGGAGGTGATCACCACGGCCACCACTCAGGTAGAGCAGACGTGAGGTGGACTACCGTGTTGTCCCTCCTCGTAATAATGTAATCCTGATGCTCTGTTGTGTGTGTTTCTGTTGTGTTACCTTGGTTATATTTTTCGTACCAGTGCCATGAGTTTCAGTCCTCACCTGACCGGGTACGTCACCCCGCTTGGGTCCATCTGTCACCCTCCTGTGTTGATGTACGCAATGTACGCTCTGTACATGCCTCCACCTACCACTGGACATGATAATGATAATTATGATGATAATATTATCATTGACATGCTTTTATCTGGATGATGAAACGGATGAAGACCTCTGAGGTATAATGATTTGTAAGTGAGCTGGTGATGTAGACTCGTGTGTGTGTGTGTGGCAGTGGCAACATTAGTCTTGCTGTAAACATGGGTCGTTCGTCACTGCAGGTTCGTGTGTGTGTGGCAGTGACTACGGTAGTCTTACTTCAGGTGTGGGGACTTGATCACTGCAGGCTCCTCTATGTGTGTGTGTGTGTGTGTGTGTGTGTGTGTGTGTGTGTGTGTGTGTGTGTGTCAGTGACTACATCAGTTTTAACGTAGCCAAGATGATCTTGAAACGAACTGTGCGTGTGAAGGCGAGACAAGTAAGAATGTAGAACTGTCCCTAAAGCCGTGTAACCACACACACACACACACACACACACACAGACAGACAGACACACACACACACACACACACACACACACACACACACACACACACACACACACACACACACACACACCCGCCACACTCGAGTGTGGCTCATCATCACTACACCGTACCTCACCAGCCAGAGTGGAGGTTATATTGGATTTGAAGTGTTTTGCAAAGATATGTCCTCCCTGATCTCTCCTCATACTCTCACGTGTGTTTGAAGATATATTAACGATGATAATACCTCCATGATGTTGCATGGTAGTTGAACATTTATTATGAGTATGCTTATATACCTCCATGATGTTGCATGGTGGTTAGGGATCATACAGTCTGAGGTGTTAAGTTAACGACTTCATGTTGGTTGCGCTAACAATGCCTGCGTCCCGGCTTAGTGTGCTCACAGTGGGAGCATTAAGGCTTATTGTGCTCACACTGGGTACATTCACACTTAGTGTGCACACACTGGGTGCCCCTCTGCTTGCAACACTCTAGTGCAGTGCCTTCCTTGAAGGTACGTTTATGGTTACGTCTGTTATAATGTGGTGTGCGTTGAGTGTGTGGGTGGGGCGCCCAGATGGGAAACACAGAACATATGGCAGGTATTAAGAGGCAAGTAGGACGTAAACCACAGACGTACCCAAGACCTGGACTGCAACAGAGACATAAAGCACAAGGGTTACTGGAAGCTTGGAGGCTCAGAGGTGAACACAACCTGTATGTCTGTGAACATTTCCTAGCCTGGCTTAGCTCGCTCTGTGTAGACCTATACACATCACACACACACACACACACACACACACACACACACACACACACACACACACACACACACACACACACACACACACGCCCAGCATGGCGGGGGAAACCTTTACCCGCCTGCTCCACATACCCACTTCTCTGGAGCTCCCGCAGCGTTCGGGAAGCCATACACGTCCACTGGGCGGGTCCTTAGGTGAGGGAGTGCTGTATGTATGTTTGTGTTCCGTGTCTTCAGTGTGGGTGTTGTATCCTCGGTATGACGGGTCTTGTGATATAACGTTGCAGATGTGGGTGGCGTACAGAACGCAGATGGGAAAGTGTAACTCTTATCTGTCTCGGGAGTGTAGTTTCAGGTAGGTGTGTATATCTGGATGGATGGTGTTTAAGACTTATGCTGGGAATTGTAGATGTTTAGTGGTTGTCTAGTCATTTCGGTGTGTGTATATGTTTTGTTCAGTGTTGTGTTTGCTGGGGGTGAGGGGATCTGATAGTACAGGTTGCAGAAATGTGAAGTAAGGGTAAGCTTTCCTGTGTTGGGTTGGTGTTTAGTTATGGGTTGGTTTGGATGGGTGAGGTCGAGTGAATAGAGCTAAGTGCCGAGCATGTTGAGGTGGGATTGTAAGAGAGGATCTTTGCTTGTTGTGTCGATGCTGTTCGTTTGGGGTTGTTAGGGAGCTACACTCACATACACTGTATATCTGGGGTATACTGAAACCAACAACACCCCAAGCTACGCTATACATATGCCGTATATCTAGTGTATTAAGAAGGTCCCAGAGACATATTCCACCAACCACTCACACATTTCAGTAAACTTGATATCATGTATCTTTACACATTACAAATGTCTTCTTTTTTTTTTTCTTCTGTGTAGCTTCATCTAATCTTGTCTTGATCCCCACCACCACTTAAAGAGGGGAGGCAGACATTTATCACATCACCACTTAAAGAAAGGGGACACGTTCACCCCATCACCAGTTAGAGAGGGAGGAGATGACATCCACCCCATCACCACTTACAGAAGGGGGTTTGACATCTTCCTGTGGGCAGGTTGTCGGTGGGGCGCGCGCTGTTCTGGCAACACTTGGCGGGCAGAGGCTGCCCGGTACCTGCTCGGCTGCTTTTTTCCAAAGGCCAGGATGTTTGGCTTTTTACCCCAGGATGGATGTTAATGAGAGCAGGTGGAGGTATGCTGTGTGCATGTACTGGTGCAGTGGGCGAGGTATGACGAAGGGTGTAGCTGCAGTGGAACTATGGACGCCACATGGGTGATGGTGAAACCGTACTGGTGAAGGGATTGTACTGGTGATGGGATTGTACTGGTGAAGGGATTGTACTGGTGATGGGATTGTACTGGTGATGGGATTGTACTGGTGATGGGATTGTACTGGTGAAGGGATTGTACTGGTGAAGGGATTGTACTGGTGATGGGATTGTACTGGTGAAGGGATTGTACTGGTGATGGGATTGTACTGGTGAAGGGATTGTACTGGTGAAGGGATTGTACTGGTGATGGGATTGTAGTGGTGATGGGATTGTAGTGGTTTGGTGAGGAGTCATAGTGAGGGATTATACAGACGTATGTTATCAAGTCATTATATATAATAGATTAATGTAAAGGATGAGGATTGCTCTGATTGCTTAACTATCTCATGTGCCGCCGGCTGGCTGGTGGGTATTCCCTGTAAGTAATAACGCCCTGGTCTGGACCAGATATCTAGATACACTTAATGGCCTTTTCATGTGTTCCGTCCCCAGTGGTAAGAGTCGCCTCGGGCAGTCATGCAGGGGTGCTGGAGATTCCCACTGGAAACATTTACTGAGAAACTTTATACAGATATATATATATATATATATATATATATATATATATATATATATATATATATATATATATATATATATATATATATAAATATTTTTTTTTTCAACATTTTTGGAGAGTGTTTTTGCGAGACATGATGACGTCACGGCACCGGATGTCTCTCCAACATTCACTCTAATCTCCAACATCTCCAACCATGATTTCAAATTCTAAATTTTAGAATCGATCAGAGAGGAAATAATATATATATATATATATATATATATATATATATATATATATATATATATATATATATATATGGGCGTTTGTAAGTTTAGGCTTTTACTTAAGGAATTCCGTAGAGGGAGTTAAAGAGACGGGTGAAGGAAGGGATTTCAGGAGAGCCAAAGGGGATTATGAAGGAGTCGAACTGGGATCGTAGAGAAGTGCAGCTTGTGCGCCAAACAGGTTTGGAGGAGGAGCAGGGCTGGGGGGGCACAGCCCCGGGACGACCCCCAGTCGACCGAGAGGAGATGTGTTACATTTTATAAAGTCGTATTGACAAAGCTCATAAGCTGAGTATTAGTCAAGATAGCATCGCACCGACGGTTTTTGACTTAGATGAATTTAGATTTAGAAAGATGTAGGAAACCATTGGTTTAGAGACAGATGTAGATGAGGGTAAAGAGTTAGCGAGTAAATACCATAAGCCTAGAAACACTAGAAGGTGTCAGACATGGAATGGTGATAATTAGGGTGAAAATAGAAACTTGTCTGAATTTGCTCAAATGCCTATTACAGTTTCCCTCATGTTCTTATGTTGATGTGTATGTGTGTCTCCCTCCCTGATCCCCAGCACCCATTAGTCCCGTGAACGTCACTCCGTACTATAATCGCCCCATTTGTGCCATAATCGCCTAATCTGGCGCCGTCTACAGAGGTCGTTAGTGTCGCCCTTGATATAATTGGACGAGGTCAGCTGCGAGTCACTTCTCTTGTCATATTACTTAATTGCTAGTGAAGAACCTGGTCGCTGGCAGCCCCAGCTGACTGACTGTGTGTGTGTGTGTGTGTGTGTGTGTGTGTGTGTGTGTAGACGCTTTGCACACACACACACACACACACACACACACATGGTCGTAACGTATTCGTACTACGGTCATCACTGCGATCCACCGCTCCAGCGGGCCCAGGGTTCGAAACCTGGACAGGGTACCCGGCTCAGAATCAACCCAACTGTTCGTACCTGGTGTATAGACATAGGCTGGGGCGTGTGTATGTTTTTACGAAAGGTTAGGAAACATGATGTTCAAAGTGTAGAAAACGGGGGCAACGCTGAGTGGAAAATACTTTCTCTCCGGAATAGAAAATGATAATCAAGCAGGAATTACACACACACACACACACACACACACACACACACACACACACACACACACAAACACACACACTGGAACAGGGTAAGGAATATTAGAAATAAAACGTCTCGTGTTAGCGACGTGTAACATGATGATGCAAGGCTGTCGCCTGCCATGCTGGTAATGACACCTACTTCAGTGGCTGATGGGACACAGGCCGTGTCACGTCGCTGACTGAAATTGTTCGAAGTGTTTGGTATCTCTCTTGTGACCTGACGAGTGTGGAGATATAAGCCTCAGGCCAGACTGCAGTAAGTAGGACAGTATGGAGCAGGATGAGGCAAGGCAGGAGGACATCCCCTTCCCACTAGGATGTAGGAGGGGTCAACCTAGGTCACACCAGGTCACGCCTGTGACCCAAGCCTTCTCCGCCCTCCTGCCCTACACTGGTGTATCGCAGTTTGCTCAGCTGATGTTGTTCACTGCTGGAATGACGCCAGCTTCACCCCGTGGTCATGCCTGGTGTGGATGTGGCGAGGAGGTCGGTGGTAAGAGGGAACCAGGTGGAGGTGGAGGCCAGTGGAAGGCTGATCGTGTGCGGGAGGAGGTCATGGAGGTACTGGAGACGCGCGTCAGGAGACGGAGTGGGAGGGTCAGCCATGAAGACGGCAGTCCAGAGGTACTGGAAGGGTCAGGTCGTTGAGGGTCAAGGTGTGGTTTACATGTGACCCGCACCAGTGACCTGTCGCCCTGCCAGTCCTTCCGTGGTGGTGGTCGTGGTCGTCGTAGTCATGGTGGTGGTCGTCGTGGTCGTCGTAGTCATGGTGGTGGTCGTCGTGGTCGTCGTAGTCATGGTGGTGGTCGTCGTGGTCGACGTAGTCATGGTGGTGGTGGTCTTCGCGGTCGTAATGGGTCGTTGTGATGATGACCCTTTTAGTGGTGGTCGTGGACATGGTCATGGTCCTCGTGGTCGCTGTGGTCGTGGCTGTGGTCGTCCCTTAACTCTGGGACTTCATAAAAGCCTCATTTAGAGGGACTTGGGACTTGGTGAGGCACCTCAGGCCTCGCTCATTAAACTTTATGGCCCAACCATCCCACTCTTCATTACTATTTTTCTTATATATATATTTTTTCTTCATTTAATTTCCTCAGGTTTTTTTCTAATTTATTCAGTTTAGTGTCATCGCCCGAATCTTTTGTGTGTGTGTGTGTGTGTGTGTGTGTGTGTGTGTGTATGTGCGTGTATGTGTGTGTGTGTGTGTGTGTGTGTAGAGAGAGAGAGAGAGAGAGAGAGAGAGAGAATTCTCCTTTTTTTTCTTTTTCTTCATCCTTTTCCTCCTCTTCCTGTATTTCCTCTTCTTCTTCTTCTTCTTCTTCTTCTTCTTCTTCTTCTTCTTCTTCTTCTTCTTCTTCTTCTTCTTCTTCCCCTCTTCCTCCTCCTCCTCCTCCTCCTCTCAGTCATCAAGGTTCTGCTCCGTTTCTTCATTTACGTGTCGACTGACTCGAGTGTTAGTACGTACGTGATTTGGTTCAGTTCTCCCAGACGCCCGTTTTCATTGTCTTGATCTGTATCTTTCCAAAGGACAATATGGTGGTAGTGGTGGGTCAGGTCAGAGACCAAACAGATCACCAAGCGTTGTTTTTAACCTAGTGTTCCCAGCAGTGTTAGATGATGATTAACATGTGGTGTGGTGGGGTGGTGCAGATAGTGGTTAAATGGTGAAGAGGCGGGTGATGAGGGGGCCAGGTGCCCATCAACGCCTTCTACTGCGCACTTCTAGATGTGTGTGTGTGTTTGTGTGTATGTGTGTGTGTGTCAGTCTCTTGAACCCGACGGTACGACCCTTGAGTTTTTGGTATGGCGTGACCTTTGACTTGACCTTGAAGAGATCAAAGGCCAAACCAACTTACCCGAGGGTTGTAGCTTGGTTTACAAGAGTCGTGCCGCCGTGCTTAGGTGTCGTACCGACGCGTCGTGCTCAGGGATGAGCGGTGCAGTATAGACACACACACACACACACACACACACACACACACACACACACAGATAACAAGAGGAGCAGCCATATGACACCTGACAGGTCCCTCCGCCACTACTTATGTTTAAAAAAACATTTGAAAAATCCCATTGTGATTACAACAGGTAAATAGATCATTATACGAGTGTTGCAGCCAACTACCATCATGTTGCAGCGTTGCACCCCTGGCAATACTTGCCTCTGACACTACCTTACACCAGTGTTCATGTGTCTTATCTCATGTTAGGGTCGCGAGCGATGATGATAGGGTCATCTGGAGTAGGGTGTGGCCAGGAGGGCTGGTGGTGGCAGTGGAGGGGACAGAAGATGGTGGTGGTGGTGGCAGGGGAGGGGCGGATGATGATGATGGTGGCAGGAAGGGGTAGATGGTGGTGGCAGGGGAGGGACAGATTATGGTGATGGTGGCAGGAAGGGGTAGATCATGGTAGTGATGGTGGTGGTGGTGGTGGCAGGGGAGGGACAGATGATGGTGATGAGCTTGGCGTGTTGGGTCTCCCCTCCAGCCGGCAGACAGGGCCGCAGGGAAGGTCGGGCCTCCCCGGCCTTACTGCAGCAGGGCTTGACTAGGTACCACTGTGGGTGGTGATGCCTGCGTGGGTGGGTAGCACTGTGGGTGGTGGGCGGTGTTACAACTGGGTGTGGGTGGCGTGGTAGTAGGTGTGAGGCGTGGCGGACCTGGCGAGTCGCTGTGTGTGTGTTGTGTGGTCTCCCTCAGGTCTCCCTCTAGTTACCGTCCTACACTTGACCTGATCGTTGGCAGGGTCAGGAGGGTTGGAGTGTAGTCCACACCCACATGCTCTACCAGCTCCTGGTTCCCTCCACTGCCATGTTGTTCCCTCCAGCACCATGTTGTTCCCTGCAGCACCATGTTGTTCCCTCCAGCACCATGTTGTTCCCTGCAGCACCATGTTGTTCCCTGCAGCACCATGTTGTTCCCTCCAGCACCATGTTGTTCCCTCCAACACCATGTTGTTCCCTCCAGCACCATGTTGTTCCCTGCAGCACCATGTTGTTCCCTGCAGCACCATGTTGTTCCCTCCAGCACCATGTTGTTCCCTTCAGCACCATGTTGTTCCCTCCAACACCATGTTGTTCCCTCCACCTTATGTAGTACACACTCAGGTGGTAATGAAACCTTTGATATCTTAGAACCACATCCAGCCAGCACTGTACCCTCCGTACGTTCCGCCTCCACCCAGCACCATCCACCTCCTCCACTTAATAATGCGCCTCATTACTGAGCGTATTTCAAGAAGTTCCTTTGAAAGATCCCCAGAGCGGAGCCCATCCATGGTGAAATAAGGCAAACCAGTTTTACGTATTTCACTTTGTCAGATGACTTATAGACGCACTAATGACCAGAGATCCGGTGGATGTGTTATGAGAGTGTGACGGGCTTGTGAGTGGTGAGGGGGCGTGTGAGTGGCAGGGTTTGTGAGGCGGAGTGACAGGTTAGTGCGGGTGTGGGCAAGATTTGTTGTGTGTGGGCGGGAGGGTCGGTCCCTGTGAGGTGTTGAGTGATGCGGGCGGCTGCTGGGCCGCCCACCACCGCCCGCATCACTCATCTACAACAATCACATCTCTCCTCCTTATTCACCTCCTTGACTACATCCTCTCCTTAGGCTTTACCGACCCTCTCTCCATCTTCTTTACCTCTCATCTTCGCCTCCTTATCTCCCTCATGTCTCCCTCCCTCTCTCTTCTCTCTATCCTTTCTACTATCGTCTGTCCACCAGCCTCCGTCCTGTCCATGCTCTGCTGGTCTTGACGTGGTTACAGGAATTTCTTATCTCTCTTATCTTTACAGTTTATTGGAAGTCATGTGTCGATGAGTCGAGTCCAGGTGTGTTGAGTCGACCATGCACGTCCAGACGAGGGCTGGAGGACGTAAGTATGGCACTGGCGTGGTCCTCCCAGCTTAGCTGGGCGTCTGGCCTGGCGCTGGCCAGCTGTACCTTTTTTGCGACCGGGTGAGTGTGTTTTTCGGTGAGGTGGCTGTAGTTGCGAGAGCTGATGTTCCTGCCGATGTCAGAGCGGCAGAATCGTGTCGAGCAGTTGTATCCTTCTGTGCGTCGTGGGTGAGAACAAGGATGCTGCAGGGAAGGGGCGTAGTGGTGCGGGGATGATCCCTGGAAGCTGCACAGCTGAGGACGCTCACTTGAGGAAGTCTGGAAGCCATTGAATAAGACTACCCCGCCATTGCCGGGGTTGATGGCAGCCTAATTATAATTCCCTTGTGGTTCGTAAGGTCGAAAGCTGTGACCGAAGTGTGTGGAGATGCGAGAGGGAGGGTATATTTATAACACATAATCCTATTCCTTTTTTTTTCGGTAACTTACACATAATATGTGTATCCATTCTTGTCTTGCGTGTCAGAGATGGAAGGCGAACAGCTGTGATGGATTCAGTGTTGTTAGCATGTGTGTGTGTGTGGTGTGTGTGCAGAGTGAGGTGTCCTCACCACTGGTCTGGGCCCCAGTCGCTGGTACGCATCACGTCACCAGACTTAACAACTGTGACGTGTGTGAGTGGCCCTTCCCTCGGTTCAGCCAGGGTCAAGGGTCAGAGGTCAGCAACACAAGACTCACGCAAGCAGCTGACCATGTCGTTAATCCTTCTTCTCTGGAATGTAAGATTTTGACCAGTGAACACTCATGCCCCAGTGTTCAGCCTCCAGGACCAGTGAACACTCATGCCCCAGTGTTCAGCCTCCAGGACCAGTGAACACTCATGCCTCAGTGTTCAGCCTCCAGGACCAGTGAACACTCATGCCTCAGTGTTCAGCCTCCAGGACCAGTGAACACTCATGCCTCAGTGGTCAGCCTCCAGGACCAGTCAGGTCGTCACATGGCCACCATTCATCATCACCTTTCGTTACGCGTGTTTCTGACGCCAACCACATCACCTCTCAGCTGAACTTATGAGGAATATCCTCACACCCTCACACCTGGCCATGAGGCAGCCCCTGCCAAATTCTCTCAGTTATTTCATAACTCCAGCGTGTCTTATTTTCATCGTGATTAATAATTTCTAATTATTTTTTCCCTGGAGGTTGTATCATCACCAGGTAGTTGATGATGAGGCCAGAGTTTACGTCAATTGCCCTCTCTTTCCCACTCCCAGAGCCCTTCCCCCGTCCAACCCTTCCAGCCCACATCTCCCCCATCAATTAAGCCGACCATCGGCCCGACAGCTGCAGTAATTACCTATTTAGCTAATGATGATGAACACGATCTTCATTACGTTATCCACACGATCCGGGTTATGCAGTGTGTCATTCGTTAATTGAGATCGTAAAAGGTCGTCACTGACTTTGTCTTTCAGGTCGTCACGACCCACCACCACCACCGCTTGTTTACCGTGACTCACGGATCCGCAACGTGAGCACACACGGGACTCACGTCATGTGTAACCTGAGTCTTGAGGACGTAGACATGAGCCACGAGCTTCATAACTACCTCACATATTTAGGAACTGTTGTCGGTACGTCACTGACGACCGATGGTGTGTGTGTGTGTGTGTGTGTGTGTGTGTGTGTGTGTGTGTGTGATTACCTACTTATATACTGTACGTGGATGGAGTTTATACATTCATTGTGCCCCATCTGTCTCTCTCTCTCTCTCTCTCTCTCTCTATCTCTCTCTCTCTCTCTCTCTCTCTCTCTCTCTCTCTCACACACACACAGTGGTGTCAGCAGGCACTACCCGTGCCGCCTGCGGTCCACACGGAGCGGAGCGTCAGGCCGGGCCGGGCCGGGATTCGCGCGTGATAATGGAATCAGATCCCGTAGTGGCTATAGCCTGGCTGGCCCGGGGATCCGACGCCCTAATGGCCTGATCTACATCTCCAGATAAAGAAAATAAAATCAGGTTTCCAATTTAGGTCTTTTGTTTGGGTCGTGGGAGGGTAAGTGGAGGGGATTGGGGAGAGAGAGAGAGAGAGAGAGAGAGAGAGAGAGAGAGAGAGAGAGAGAGAGAGAGAGAGAGAGAGAGAGAGAGAGAGAGAGAGAGATAAGGGAGAGAGAGGAGGGGGTGGGGAGTCAAGAATGTTATCTGTGGACTGAGGTTCAGTTTCTAGTATTCCAGTCCAAATTTTAAGACGTGGTGAGGGGGCGGGCGGCAGGGGAGGGTAAGCCATGTTACCTCCCACCATCCTCCTCGTGGTTGACGAGCAACATGGTCTCCAGTTTGTTGCTCTGCTCCTTGCCTTTACTGGACGGGGTCATCGTCCACTGTGGTCGCGTGTAGTGGAGTAGAGTGTGGTGGGTTGGTCTGAGGAGTACATCTGGCTGGATGTGTGGAGCGGGTGGTGTGTGTGTGTTACGAGGTCGCGAACCCTGACACTGGTATCTCATAACGGGACATCCATAGAGGTCGCTGTCATAAAGAGGTAACCGCTCTGGACAGCTGGCTGATATAGATGGGTGGTCACTCTAAACAGTGGCTTATTAAAGCGAGATGACCGGTTTAGTCAGGTGCCTCACATCGTCTGAGATGTCCGCTGTAGACATGTAGCTGCTATAGAGAGGTGGCCGCCATGGGAGGCGGTCACAACAGTCAGTCAGTCCTCTGTTGGCTCGTGAGACAGGTTGAAGTGTGCAAAAGTAGTAGGGGCACTGGGGTGACTGGGGGAGGATGGGTTGACCCTCAGTGCCGCCGGGGGTGACTGGGGAAGGATGGGATGCCCTCCCTCCCTCAGTGCCTCTCGTGCAAGCCGGCTGCTGTTAGCGAGGTGTCGCTCTACAGGCCCCTCATTATGAAGGTAAGGAGCCGACAAAGAGACGTATTTAGAGGAGAATCACTGGAGAGGTTGAGGGAGCCATCTTGGCGTGAATGGTTATCGTCCTCTCCAGCAGACTCGTAAGACAACTTTTCCCCAGCTTGGCAACTCGGACAGCTCAAGTGTAGCAGCTGGAGGCCGTCCCATGTCCACAACTGGCGAGTGGGGCAAGATTTAGTGGCGTTCATTGGATCATTTTATGCAGATACCTCAAGGTTCCCTCTGGTGGCGGGCCACCGGTGGCTGCTCAATCCCTCTCGGACCTGACGAAGCTGTGGTTGAGCTGATGAATAGGATGACGACAGAGACCTGCGGCGCTAGCGATCACCTATTGAAAGATGGTGATGATGATGATGACTTCACTCACCAGCTGCTCTTGGTTCTGCCTTAAGTGTGGCATGTGAGGGTTCTGCCTTAAGTGTGGCATGTGAACACACACTCTCAAGGCGAGTTGAAAAGGACTTGCTCGCACCTGTGTCCAGGCAGGGGAAGGGGATCAGCAGGGTTGCAGCAGATCGTGCGGTGCTCTCCGTCATATGATACTTGGCGGAGTAAGAGTGTGGCTGATCCACTCCCGGTTGTTATTGAGAACGGTATACAGTTGACGTTTCTCGCAGTAAGTCGACAGTTTTACCATATCCTTGTACATTGTGCCCTGACTGAGCACGGCTGTTACTCTCTCGTAGAACTGCTAATGTTGGTATGTCCACAGCGCGAAGACACTCAACCCTGATTACTAATTGTGTTACGAGGACAGATTTACAGTCGTGTTGCCCCGAATCTTAACCTTGTATATATGTACCATGTCGTAACCTTATGTATATCCACACATGTATACATACCATGGCTTACGTCAGGTATTTATCGACCAACCCCCAAAGGGAAGGATGAACCGCTGGGTTGACTGTGAGCCGACTGTCCCTGTCCATGATTCGAGCTTGCCCCCCCCGTTAGATTGGTGGGTCGCGACGCTAGCCACTGCGCTACGGAGACTCCCTGCATGCATCCTCAGGTATGCTGGCGAGGCCAGTAGATGACATAGTGGTTCTCCAGTCATTGCGATTCCGTTGCCTGCCCTGCACAAAGGTACCGGGAGTGTTCACAAGTGTTGCCGGGACACCGGCGTGTCTGACCCCTTCCATTTGTATTCTAGGGTGGAGGAGGGTTGCGCGCCCCCCCCCCCCCCTCACCATTCTCCTCCTTTCCCCAGTGGACAAGGTGTTGGGTCGTATGGTAGGGCAGACCCGCTGATGACGACGATCACGCCCAACGCCGCCGCACTCATCAGCCTATTGGCGCTGGCATTGTCGACAGAGTCTGTGTGGGTGGAGGTACCCGGGGCGGCCAGGGCGTGGGGGAGTTCGATGACGTGTGGGCTGCAGGTTTGCCATGAGGGGGTGAAGCCGACGGGTTTCCAGGCCTTTTAGACTGGAATCGAAGACTGAGTGTCTTCGTAGGTGAACCATTACGCCTGGAGAACCTCCTACCCCTCGCCCGTGATTCCCCACCAGCTCTGTATTGCCACCGTCATCATCAACCCTTCCTCCGTCCTCCGTCCCTCCCACCTCACCAGCCTTCACACCCATCAACCCACCTTCCTCCCTCACACCTCCCCCGCAGCACCGGCAAGACGAGAATCATGATATCGGCTCTCAGGTTGAAGGTATCGGCCGGGTCATCATTGTATCGGCACTTGAATCAATGGAGGAAGGAAGACCGCGACACAGACCGACCGATAAACAGACAAACTGGAACACACACACACACACACACACACACACACACACACAGAGAGAGAGGGCGTCATCTTCACCATCATGAAGTAGGTGTGTCTCTCCTTGGCCAGGGTTGCTTGGGGGTGCTGGGCAGCTGCCATACCCAGCTACTGCTTGGCGAGGGTTTGGTCTGACGATTTTCAAGGTTTGATGGTTGGCTGGTGAATGGAGGTGGTTGGTGGTTCGAGTAATATTTTGGTAGACTAATTAGGTTTACGTGGGTATGGAACTTCATGTGTTATATTTCTTGTAGAGTTTAGCTTACTGGGTTATATGCCTCATTACTGTTTGTTGCGCCAGTGGTTATTGGTCGTAGGGTTGGTGATCTTTACCTCGGGTTTTATTGGACTGGTAGGATATAGTCAGGGGTCGCAAGGTCACGGTAGCATTGGCAAGCAGAGTGCGACACTGTGAGCCGCCATGATCTGATCCTATGGCGCGTGTATTCCTCCGCTAGCCGCACGACACACTCTGATCCCTATGGTTCCTCCGCCAGCAAATTGACACAGGTATATGAAATCATATTGTCTCGTTTTTATATATATTTCTTGTAGACCTGATTCGATTAGCTGGCCAATTGTTCCGAGCTGCGCTGAATTTTCATCGCTCTCAATCTTTTGACTTTGGAAAATCGTTCGCGTATTTTTGGATGATCATTTTGAGACAGTACATCATTCTCCTGTCACATGGGTGAGCTGTTATGTAGCTGGATAACCAGGCTGTTACGTGATGCATGTTGTGTGGTTCTCGCGAGATGAGGACAGGTCTGGTCATAACTCTGCTCTTCTGCAGTACAGTACAGCTGTTTCTGTACTGTGTTCTGTACTGTGCATATGTTAACATGTATCTTACGGGTTCAGGTCTAATGGCCTCACCTGATGACTGTTAAATCCAACATGATTCATGTATACCCCAGACGAAACACGAAGCTGTATGAATACAGCTGTAGACATTGAACTTACGAGATACAGCTGTAGACGCAAAGCTAACAATTCAGCAGTAGACAAAGTTAACAGAATACAGTCGTAAATAGAGCTAACAAAATACAGATGTAAACAAAACTGTACTGATACATCTGTTGACACAAAGCTAAGAACGCAGCACTCAATGTGTAGTACATTCTGTTATCGTAGTAACAAAGAAAATCTAAGCGTTATTAATACGTGTACGTACAAAGTCTATATCGTCAGGACATTGAAATCAAATGAACACCTCATTTATTTATTTTCGTTATTGATATTTTTAGCGTGACTTTTTTGTTTATTTTTTTCATGTTTGCTGCGTCTGTTGGTAAGATATAGACCCGTAGACCTTTGTTATCTATGATTGTCCAAGCCACTAGGTGATCTGCTGCTGGCTCTCGGTCAACACGTATTTTGATCCTTCTGAAAAATCTTGTTTTGGCACAGTTGGTGTTTTTGTTGTGAGATCCTGAGGCGAGCGCTGGGCCCTCCCTCGCTCACTCCCCCACTCCCTCCCATTATCAGATAACACCTTGTTGTTTGAGGCTGTATATCTGGGATACTCGTCCCATGAACTTCCCTCAGTTGGGATCAGCATTATTACTCCTAAGGTTCAGTCATTAATCGTAGTTGTACATTTGTTTACAGGATTACGGCACATGTATTCATATATTGTTATTATTATTATTATTATTATTATTATTATTATTATTATTATTATTATTATTATTATTAATTATCATTATTATTATTATACAACCCCTGGACCACTGCTGTGGGGATCCCACAGTTTCAAGGCTGCACTCCAAGCAGGAGCAGGGAAATGATGGACTCCGTGGCCGGCGCCCTCATCTTACCTTACACAGTTACCTCCCTTACCTTAATGTGTTCTCTACATGGTGTTAACTCCTTACCTAACGTGGTTGTCTTACCTTCCAGTGGACCCCGTGCAGAATGGTGAGGAGCGGCCGAGCGGTCGTGTACTGGAGAGCTCGGGCGCGGCCATCCAAGCTGTGGAGGCGGCCCGCGAGTGGTGGGCGGGACTCCCCGAGCGACACTGCAAAAACCTGGCCTCCAGGGACACCCGATGCTGGAACGGCGCCCGCATCGCCACGTAAGTCACCCTCGGCCGACGTGGCCCGTCCCCCTCCTATGCGTAGGATCCTCACCTTCCCCCCCACCAGGTGACGCAGACGCTGGTTGCTGCCCTCCTTATCTGATGTCGGGCGATGCACCTGTGCCTCTGCTGCCCTTGAAGACCATCTTGACCTCACTAGTGATAACAGAGAACATCTGCTCTTGTTAGTATCTCTGGGTCTCGCCTCTATATTCCACGGCGCCGCCTCGTGATGTCTACTGTGGATGTCTACTTCCGTGTTCTTGTTATAGATGAATTTTTCTTCCAGTTCTAGTCGTAGGAGGCACGACATGGTCTCTTCCATAAGTAGTTGCCATGTATGCCCTCAGCTTCAGCCTAGCTTTTGTATGGTAGCCGAGATGATACAGACATTTAGCGGCTCCTTACGTCAGGTTTCCCTGTATTGACGAGCCCCGAGTGTAGGCTGTGAACAGACTGTCCTCTCCAGGATTCGAACCGTGGCGGGCCCGTGCGAGATTCAGGCGGGGTTTGATGGCTTGTCAGATTACCATCTGCTTTTCTAAGTTGAGGCTGTGGTAGTGGTTCTCTATGTAGCTTCTGGTGGTGTCTCATATTACCACAGTGTCCATCCCGTTGTCCCGCACAGTAATGTTTACCTGACGGCATCCGCCTTGACCCCGACCTTCTTTGACGCAGTGTTTGCTCTTGTACTCCGCTCATGTAGTCCTATTGTTTCTCTGCTGGTTTTTGATGCACCCTTTTCTTCCTCGTAGTCGGGAAGGTGTTTTTCTTCTTTAATATAGTCCTTGCTCCTCTATAAAGTAACCCTTTACCCCATTTTGATATAGTCATTAGGGAACTGATGGGAAAATAGACTGTGGTTATGGTGACGCGCCCAGACGATTGCTGTTCCCTCCCATCAACAAATCGCAAGCTGGATATTCTATGCCATTAAGATGCTTATTACTATGAATACTCTTGTTACAGGTCCGTTATCATCAAGTGGCAAGACCCTTGTAATGTGTTCCTTATCATTAAGTCGCAAGCTTACTGTTCCGTACCATCCAGACGCTTGCTACAATGTTACGTACCCTCCAGATGCTTGCTATGTGTTCTTTACCATCAAGTTGCAAGTTTCGTGTTCCGTACCGTAAGGACGCGTGTTCCAGGAAGGAGCAACAGTGATAGCCGCGACACACATAGCAGTGGATCGCCTCTCTGTATAGTGACTCCACTCGGGTCATCACTGTACCACTGGACATCTTGTTAAAGGCTTCGATCCCGTCTTAAGTGGAAGTTAACACGATCTTCATGAGAGGAACATGGACCCTTGGTTGTTCTCTGTGATGACGTATTTGTCCTGTGTACAGGGAGGGAGCCCTTCGCCCGTGGGGTCCCTGCCTCTCTACATGCATGTATGGATGTGTATGTATACGCCGGCGTATGGTAGTATCATTTCTTTACGTCCACACCTGAGCTAGACGTACCCACCGACCGT
Organism: Panulirus ornatus; assembly: GCF_036320965.1. NCBI lineage: Eukaryota > Metazoa > Arthropoda > Malacostraca > Decapoda > Palinuridae > Panulirus > Panulirus ornatus. The sequence goes on from NC_092238.1 coordinate 2,535,933, forward strand.
CAGCAACTTTTATCGAAAACTCACTTGGCGAGAAATTTAATACTGTGTAAGTCGATCCTCTTGGGTGGGGGTTGGGAGATGGAGGGGGGACTATGAGATCGAGACTCAGGCAGCACCAAGCACTTGGTGACCCGGATGTGAATCATGTGGTCTGGTGGCCCGTGCCTGGCTCGCTAAGCCGTCTGGCCCTGACCTAGAGACCCAAGGCTGGCTCATTAGGCCGTCTGGCCCTGACCTGGTGACCCGAGGAACTCTTGACTGTGACCCGGTGACCTGAGGTGGCTCACCCGGCCGTCTGGCCTGACCTGATGATATGACACCCATACGTCACTGCCACTCTTGCCGGGTATTAAGACAAGCGCCTGTTCAGTACCGGTGATGTTTACCTCTTGACGGGTGTTGGGAGGTGGTATGTTTATCACGTATGTTAATTAGGCCATCTTTCGTCGTGTCATTAACGTAAGAGACGCTGACAAAAACTAGCCAGACTGTCTGGCCCAAGTTAATGAAGCCTCATCACGGTGGCGGAAGTGACGTGTTCTGTGAAGTGGGCCTTATGGGTCGGAGGCGCTGCGACACCTGCAGGAAGTGTACGGTGGGGCAGGGGGACAGGGGTAGTCTGCGGGAGACACAGGTAGTGTGAGGGCGCCAGGTTATGGGGCAGGTAGAGGGGAGGTGACAGGTGAGGTGGTAGATAGAGGAGGGGCCCTACCGGGTCGTGAGGTAGGGGGAAAGGAGGGTCGTGAGGAAGGAGGAGGGAGGATGCCATGTGTGAGGTAGGCAAGTGTTGTAGGAAGGGCACCAGGTTCCGCCCGGACAGTGGAGAAGGTATCACGTGACGGGGAAAGTAAACCCTGGTTGTATGAATATAGAGAGGGCCACAGGACATGTCCTTGCCTACCTCACACATGGTGTCCGCGGCATCAAGGAGATGAAGTGTTGGGCACAGGAGAGTGTTAGGGGGCAGAGTATGCCTTGTGATACCCCAGGACCATACACCCGCTGGTCGGATAGCGTCTCCCTCTCTCTCTCTCTCTCCCCCCACCCTTCTTCCCTCCGTGTTCCCTCCGCCCACCTCCTACCCAGTCCCTCCATGTGTTCGTAGTCAGTTATATTTTTCGTTGGAGTCCACATCATGGCGGTCTGGTGACAGATGAACTAATCGTTGATACATACAGTAGTAACACCTTGACGATGGCTTCAAATGTTGCATCAGAGAGAGAGAGGAGCAGCTGTTGTTGTGTCGACTGTAGTTATCCATAATACTGGGTTCCCCACACCCACCACAGTGTGTGGTGGCTGTTTAAGGAGCAACAGAAGATGACCATAACACACCCTGGGCACTGTCTTGTTACGTCAGAGTCCCGCGTTAATTCTCCAGTGAGAGATGAAGACGTCCGTGTGTGAGGGAGGAGGACAGCGTCCCTGGCGACACTATCCCCGGACCTGAGGCTTCATCGGGTCACGATCATCCACACTTCGTCTCCGGCGTCCGACATGTACGTACCCCCGCCAGAGTTTAAACCTCATCTTTTACCAACAAAGGCGTTTCTTGCTATTTTTCTCTCCTCTCCCCAAACCAACTGACCCGACCTTTTGTTCAGAAGTGATTAATGAACTATTACCTGAGGTCATTGTTACGGCAGGGAGCACGGAACCACAAACACAACCGGGAACTGATGGTGGACTCGCGGGGAAGTTGGAGTTTGAGGTCATTAGCTGCGGGTGAACGGGCTAGTATTGTTGTTGGGCAGGGAGAAGGTGGAGGGGAGGCCGAGCTGAGGAGTGCGGGAGATAAAACACCTCCCCTCTGCTATCTTCATCTCGGTTGCGCTGTCGTGAGGCAGTTGTGGCCGGGAGTGAACGGCTTCTGAAAACGTAGCACCTTGGCTCTTTAAGTTCCCCACATAACCCAGCCATCTGTGGATGAGTTACAGCCCAGTGACGCCGTACGACACGTTCCTGATGACCACATTTTTCTGGGGTGATTTGAGTCCTGGTTATCAGCCCCGGTACCTGGAGGTGTTTCCGGGGGACAATTTCCTATCTCTTACTCCAGGTTCTGGAGAGTTCAGGTGTTTGTGTGTGTGTGTGTGTGTGTGTGTGTGTGTGTGTGTGTGTGTGTGTGTCCTCAAGCTGAAGGACTAAGATTTGTATCGAGCTGAGGTTCGTACAGACTTTATTCTCTGCAGTTTCGCCAGTGGGGACTAGAAAGACCAGTTGGAACTGGGAGAATGACTGGTGCCCGACAGCCTCTGCTGCCCGTAACGACCATCATGGTTAGGTGAGGTGGTTATACCAGTGGTCCAGACTGGGCTGATCTCCTGTGGCTTGGTACGCTGGTGAGGTCGGGTGATCCTCTCCTGGGGATTGAGGCGCTGTTCTCGTAGGACTGACTGAGATCAGTGGAGGGGGTCCTACCAGTCTCAACACATACCTCGCTGCTGGGGTTAGGAAAGCGTTCACTGTGTCCGTGGGAAGGTCAGATAACAGGAGACCTGATGCTCCATTATGACGTTATCTGGAAGACAAAAAAAGAATATACATAGATAGAGATGGGATCGGGAGGCACCTCCTCGCCACCTCTCCCCCGGCTCAAGTGCTGGATGGAAGAAAAAGTGAACAAATAAACCAGTCACTGATGTGGCGAGTTACTGTGGGGTACTGACACTTGGGGCGAGGGTTACGTCGTAGTACTCACGCGTGCCACATGCGTTCCCGTAACTTACGCGAGGGCTAAGTTACATCACTCACGCGTGTCTGATGAGTTCCCGTAACTTGCGCGAGGTGCAAGTTACCCTTATTGTGTCCAGTGCGTCCCGGTAACTGAGGCCAAGTTAAGGTTACAACACTCATGACACAGCTCGTATGTCCTGACCCACTGAGGTGCATCTCCCTGGTGTTACAGAGAGGGTTAAGGTCTTGTTTACAAAGGGTTGGAGTACCACGGTGAACCCTGTTGACAAGTGAGAAGATTGTCCAGCGGGTGAAGAGAAATCGTCCTGGTAACGAGGTTATCATTGGCTGCGCAGGGTTGTACCGTTCTGGTTATTGGTTGGTTGGATCGTCCACAGGTGGCGCTCTGTCGTCCTCACAGGATTGCAATCTTCATATATATATATATATATATATATATATATATATATATATATATATATATATATATATATATATATATATATATTATCTTTTTTTCTTTCAAACTATTCGCCATTTCCCGCATTAGCGAGGTAGCGTTAAGAACAGAGGACTGGGCCTTGAGGGAATACCCTCACCTGGCCCAATTCTCTGTTCCTTCTTTTGGATAGGGGAGAAAGAATACTTCCCACGTATTCCCTGCGTGTCGTAGAAGACGACTAAAAGGGGAGGGAGCGGGTGGCTGGAAATCCTCCCCTCTCGTTTTTTATTTGATTTTCCAAAAGAAGGAACAGAGAAGGGGGCCAGGTGAGGATTTTTCCCTCTAAGGCCCAGTCCTCTGTTCTTAGCGCTACCTCGCAAACGCGGGAAATGGCGAATAGTATAAAAAAAAAAAATATATATATATATATATATATATATATATATATATATATATATATATATATATATATATATATATGGATTTTTTTTATATCCAGGCAAAGAGATGGATATGAGAGAACGTTGTGTGTGTGTGTGTGTGTGTGTGTGGACAGGAGAGGCCAGAGCCTCACTGATGATGTCAGCACACACACACACACACACACACACACACACACACACACACACACACACACACACGACTGATCCCTTGCTGATAGTGTAAACTTTATAATCTCCTTGAGCATGATGAATGTCAGAGTATTATACTCATCATGTCTACATACATGTGTATTTATGTGTTACCCAGCGCACGTGGCTCCCCCTCCCCCCCAGCGGACAACCTCTGTTATAAACATCAAATTTATGTGGGTTTCTTTTCTTTCCCTTTTTACTCCCATGTCCGTTTTCTTTACTTGTCATCATTTGTTTGAAACCTAAACCACAACAGTACGACCCTTGAGCACGACCTTACGACCCTTGAGCACGACGGTACATTCTTTGAACACGACCCCTGCCGCACCCTTGGATAGGTTGGCCTGACCTTTGACCTAAACCCTTTAGTGTCACGCTACAGGTCTGACCCTATGGCCCAGGGTTTCACCGTGGAACTCTGGGGGTTAATTACCGCCGTGGTCAAGGGTTAATTACCGCCGTGGTTGAGGGTTAATTACTGCTGTGGTCAGGGGTTAATTACCGCAGTGGTCAACGGTTAATCGTCGCTGTGGTTAAAGAATTAAATGATATAAATCATTCTAGAGTAAATATTACATATGATTTTTTCCCCCGTGAAGGATAAGGAAGAAAATGGATTGCTGGTGTCGTGATGCATTCGCATCTCTGGTCTCAGCTTGTGGTACCCGAGGCCATATACTGAGCTCATCTCCTTGATGGTTATAATGATCACAGCTGAAGCTCAAGCTCCATAGTGGCCATTCCCCAGTACCCCTCCCCCCTCAAAAAAATAAAAAATAAAATATTTTTTTACTGCCGTGCGAAACGAACTTTACTCCAGGCAAGTCTACGGTCATGGCTGGCCATATTTCACATGCATTCCATGTGTGATGGACGAGCACTTTCTCTACTTCACTACATACTTCCCACAGCGAGTGCTCACATTGATCGCTGCCTGTACATACTCTGGATGCGGCAAAGTAAGGTTATTGGTGTGGCTTTGATTATTACAGTGTTTGTAGCTAGTGGTGTCAACCTTGTATAGCTAACTTGAAAGGTCCAGGATGTCGGGAAGATGCAATCCAAACATTTTATGTATTTTTCCCCCCTTTTTTCTGAGAAGTCTTATGGTAATTACTTTATGCAAATGTCTGGAATAAAGAAGTCTAATTTAGTTGAAACCAGGGGTATTACCTCCCCTAACTTCGTTACTGTGTGGATTGGGTCGAGCTTAATTAAGAGGATTACATTTGACCATTCCACGTCCAACGATTGATCTCCTTTCGTAAACAAGATTAATGACCGGAAGACGTGTGAGCAGGGCTTGAGGTGTTGCTGGACTGGAGGTGGCCTCCACGACAAACTACGTCAACACAGACGTGGGAAGTAATCGTGAAGAAGATTGATCATGTTATGAACATTACCGGAAGTGTTGCTGTAATGCAATATGTGTGTGTGTGTGTGTGTGTGTGTGTATGTGTTGGTCGGGGAAGTGATCCCCAGGAGATTTCGCGTTGGAGGTGATATGTCGATATGAGGATAGATCCAGTCGCTTTATGGTGTTGGTTTCAGCTGCATGTGTTACCGGATTATAATTCGGTGCATATGGCCGCTGGTAATGACGGCTGCTTGCCCTTGGTGGCAGCTACTGACAGTTGCTGGCCGTTAGTGGGAATTGGTGGCCGTTAGCGGCAGGCAGTTGTTGACGTTAGCGAGGTTTAGGGATGGTTTGGAATGGTTAGCGTAGAGACCTTATGAGAGGCGACAGCAGAAAGGTGATAAGGTGTTATTTACCCCTGTCTTATGTGTGTGTGTTTGTATGTGACGCAGAGAAACGCAGTCATAGTGTGCAGTTCTCCCCTGAAATTCGCCCAGCAGTTCGCATTAACAGGTATATGTGTTGCCCTATTGGTCTGTACTCTTGACCTTTCCCTCGCATTACGCCCAGCAGCAGAACCGCGCTTGTGTGTCTGTGTGCATTTGTATAGACTCACCGTGAGTAACATCGGTCGTCTCAGAAGACAGTCCCCTCCTGAAGCAAGAATTACAGTTGCTTAAACAAATAGTTATTCGTTGGAAAGATCTCAGACCGAATGGTCGCCACACGATAACATGACACGAGCTGTGATAGAACCATAGTGAGGGTGAGGCTAAGATTGTAAACATCACCCGACACACGGGACAAGTGACGCAATACGAGCACAGCAGATGGGAAACTAATTATGGGCCGGCCAGGCCGGGTGCTGGCTGCTTAGCTAAGCCTCCGCCGCCACTGCAACAAAATTAGGTAGAAAATCAGAAAATAGCAAGTTGATTCCTTCTATGAAAACATAGTTTATGGACAGACTGTGTGACTCAATTATGAGCAAGGTGAACCTGCAGTTGTTCACATATAAACCAAAATATATAAACAACCGAAAGGAAAAAAGAATTGGTTTTATGGAGTGGAAGCCAGAGGAGAGAAGACGTGGGTGAGAGCTATCTGGGACGCATCTCTGGTAGCCCGTTCTCCACTTCTTCGGAGAGATTACCTCTGGAAAGCGACAATGAGTTTTCGCTGGAATCCGATTGGTTTTCCAGGGTTTTCTCAAGTGAGGAAAGTCTTCTTGGAACTGTGAGGCGGCTCTTTAAGGTGAGTAGTGTTCAGGGCGGTGGACGGGCTGGGATGAGCCTTCAGTTGACTTTTCATGTTTTTGTGGGATGAGTACTGACTGACACACACACACACACACACACACACACACACACACACACACACTTCAGTTCGCTTTCCAGGGGCCATATTATGCATTTGGAAAGTTTAGTCATAGAATTATCTTAAAAACCTGAATTAGGTGTTCAGGATTTTCGACCTGAGGATAATGTTTTATGTTGGCCTTGATAACCCAGGCAGTCAAGAGGCCTAAGTCCCATATAACCGTACGATCATCTCTCTCTTTCCTGGTATCATGACCAGGAGGAATGTCGTCCGGAGTGATTTATTTGCCCGTTTTTTATATTATATTTATCCGTGTGTACCCAGCACGTACCAGCTGGCCCATCGCACTTATTCCTCACGTGCGTCGCGTTATCCTACTGAAGGTCACTGGTGGTCGAGCTGTTGAACTGCTTGCATCCCATCTGTTGAGTGGGACGCGGCCCTCTGCTTGCTTGCCAGGCACCCCTTGGCGGCCTCCTTACGAACGAAGTTTTTTTTCCTCAAACAGTGAAGTTCTTCTTTGTGACTTGGGTAAAAAATAAAGCTATGGTGATTCTGGTAATATTTTTCCTGACGACTTTGATGAGGAAGCATCCACCATGTGTTCTTGGCACGTCTGATAATGATGTCAGGCACCACATCGCTGAGAGAGGTAAGGTAATGCATGACCATTGGACGGGCACCGATAGCAGACAGACAGACAGGCACCCAGACGGAGATATGGACAAACTAGCCTTGGACACAGTTACGGTGAGAGAAATCATATTTCTCAAAATTCCATGATGGTTTAAGACTATCTGCTTATTATTATTCGAGAATATTAGCGTAGTATCCTTTCTAGCGTGTTCCATTTGTTATAGATATTAACAAGGGAGTAGAACACTGCTAGACGTGAACAGGCGAGGAACATGGCGTTCTCGGTGAACGTCAGTTAAGCTGTTCCCCAGCAGCTTAGCAACTCACAAGCGTAGCCCCATCCCAGGAATTAGCAGCTCGCTCTCAAAATTTTCAAGCCAGTTCCTGCAGCCCCCTGTTAATGCTTAACCCGCAGCTGTAGACACATAGTACTGATTTCTGTTAAGGAACTTTACGCTGTAATCTCAGTTTTGGGTACGGTGTGCCCTCTCAACACATTTCATGAGAGTAATATTGCGCATGAGGTGTGAACCCTTTAAATAATTATGACACAGCTCAGAATCCTAATTTCAGATTTTTCTCACTGAACAAGTTAAATTAATAAGATTTTTGTTAGTATAAAGGTAATTTTCTGTATGTTGCAAAGATTTTCTAAGCATCAGTATTTTGCTGTTACTGGCTGTTGCCCGTCCACAAAGGTAAGCTAAGAACAACCCATTTGAGCTGGATGACCGGGTTAACACTTAGAGCTGAGCTAAGTCACTTTTCTAGGATACTAAAGATTTCTCTGTATACTATATGGCACCAACACCTCTTTTTTGGTGTGAAAATGAAGCTGGCATTTTTCTTTTGCACTCAGATCATATTCTTCTAGTGGTGCGTTGGACAGACATGGCTGGTTTGAAAAGCATGAATATTCCAGTGATGTGATGCACATTTTACACTTTCTGACTAAGTTTGTCGTATTTCATGGAAGACAGTAATCCCATTTTTATTTGTGCAGTGGGGTGTTCCTTGTTTTCGATGTCAGATCCCTTGCCTGTGTGTGTGTTAAAGCAGCACCATCGGATCGTCGGCTTGGACATTGTAATGTCTGAGTTTTCATTGTAGCGCCTTTCTTCCTGCTGTGTTTTTACCAACTCAGGAAACGTTTTCACTATGAACACCGTCGATGTTGGGGCAGATTTTTAAGTTGAGATGACATTTCCTTCCCATTTTTTGTGGCCTCTAGAGGTCAGAAACTGAAACTTTTTTTTTTTTTTGCCTGTACATAACAAAGAATGTGCTTTGTGTATAGGTCTAGATAATTAGGGGAAAATATTGTAATAGATAAAAAAAATAAAAAGTAGACGCGTGAACCAAAAATCTATTCAGTACATTAAAGACAAAGCAGTAAATTGATTACGATTTAGAAATTCTTTGGTATTTCTCGAGTGATTGCATGTACAGAACACCTAGTTTAAACTTCTTTCTTTTGCAGATACACCAAAACGACTGCTGGTGTGGGCGTGAGTGCCCAGAAGTACAACCCGGAGGTACGCATCGACCGGCCAGACACCACCGTCTATACACTGGCTGACAAACTTCGCAGTGTTCGAAGGGTGAGTGACACGAGTACAATTACTCTGTTCTAAATAATGCACCTTGTCCACATCACATGGACACAACCTGCTGACTTTATTATGGTCTATCGTCTTTAGAATGTTTTGAATAGAAAAGACAAGAAGATCATTCAATGATTAATATTGGCAGTATAGTCATTATTTTTAATTAAAACAACTTTTCTTGATTTTGGAATGGGGAAATAGGTTTCTAGTGGAAAAGTTTGGGATATTTTGATGATTCATAGACATGTGGTGATTTGAAATAGGCCAGGAAAACTGTAAGAAAAAGGAAAGTAATAAATCTTGGGTGATATATTATCATTTCGTCCAATAGTAAGCCTGATCGTTGCCGAGTTTTTTATTTAGCAGGTTGAACCTCCCACATACACCACTTACACATGTAAAATTAGATTATAAGGAAAATGATTATTATGTTAACTGATTATGTTAGATAGACCTTATTAGGCATGTGGTAAAGTCCAAGTTAGTGATGATATAATGATAGAAAGATTTTACTAGATATATGATAGAGTGCAAGTTGCTAATATACACTAGTGATATATCTGATTAAGCTTAAGTTGGTTGTGATATTTAGTAGTTTATAACTGGTGCAGTAGCTGATATGTTCCCGAGGCAAAGGCCTTGCCGACCATCTTCACACCGCTGGGTTTTAACTCTTACTTTGCTTTATGAGAATTACAGTGTGCCCATCTACCCAGCCATATCAAGCTAAAGTTTCATTCTCTGGCAGCTTGTGCTGACGGAGCTGACATGGCTCCCCAAGGCTGATGCGCGCAGACGTCACAACTATGCCCACTCCGAAGGCTCCGGGTCAGGGGTCAGCGTGGAGTCTAGGAGCCGTAGCAATAGCCCCACTGACGACGACGAGTATTATAATGACTATTATGAGGATTACAGCACTGAACAGGGCTCAGGCGATGGATCCGGAGACGGTGACCGGAGTCCTCCAACAACCGTATCTCACGGTAAGTCCTGTACTTCACGTGTTCTTGGTGTTTTGACGATATTTATTTATTCATGTCATTATAGAGGTTAACTATATATATATATATATATATATATATATATATATATATATATATATATATATATATTATTTTATTTTATTATACTTTGTCGCTGTCTCCCGCGTTTGCGAGGTAGCGCAAGGAAACAGACGAAAGAAATGGCCCAACCCCCCCCCCCCCCATACACATGTATATACATACGTCCACACACGCAAATATACATACCTACACAGCTTTCCATGGTTTACCCCAGACGCTTCACATGCCTTGATTCAATCCACTGACAGCACGTCAACCCCTGTATACCACATCGCTCCAATTCACTCTATTCCTTGCCCTCCTTTCACCCTCCTGCATGTTCAGGCCCCGATCACACAAAATCCTTTTCACTCCATCTTTCCACCTCCAATTTGGTCTCCCTCTTCTCCTCGTTCCCTCCACCTCCGACACATATATCCTCTTGGTCAATCTTTCCTCACTCATTCTCTCCATGTGCCCAAACCATTTCAAAACACCCTCTTCTGCTCTCTCAACCACGCTCTTTTTATTTCCACACATCTCTCTTACCCTTACGTTACTTACTCGATCAAACCACCTCACACCACACATTGTCCTCAAACATCTCATTTCCAGCACATCCATCCTCCTGCGCACAACTCTATCCATAGCCCACGCCTCGCAACCATACAACATTGCTGGAACCACTATTCCTTCAAACATACCCATTTTTGCTTTCCGAGATAATGTTCTCGACTTCCACACATTTTTCAAGGCTCCCAAAATTTTCGCCCCCTCCCCCACCCTATGATCCACTTCCGCTTCCATGGTTCCATCCGCTGACAGATCCACTCCCAGATATCTAAAACACTTCACTTCCTCCAGTTTTTCACCATTCAAACTCACCTCCCAATTGACTTGACCCTCAACCCTACTGTACCTAATAACCTTGCTCTTATTCACATTTACATATATATATATATATTCCTATGAGTCCACGGGGAAAATGAAACACGAAGGAGACGGCGACTAAGTATGATATATATATATATATATATATATATATATATATATATATATATATATATATTTTTTTTTTTTTTTTTTCATACTATTCACCATTTCCCGCGTTAGCGAGGTAGCGTTAAGAACAGAGGACTGGGCCTCTGAGCGAATATCCTCACCTGGCCCCTTTCACTGTTCCTTCTTTTGGAAAAAAAAAAAAAAAAGAGGGGAGGATTTCCAGCCCCCTGCTCCCTCCCCTTTTAGTCGCCTTCTACGACACGCAGGGAATACGTGGGAAGTATTCTTTCTCCCCTATCCCTAGGGATAATATATATATATATATATATATATATATATATATATATATATATATATATATATATATATGTATGTATGTATGTATGTATGACTCATGGTGAAGTGCCCGAGGATTGGCGGAATGCGTGCATAGTGCCATTGTACAAAGGCAAAGGGGATAAGAGTGAGTGCTCAAATTTCAGAGGTATAAGTTTGTTGAGTATATTATATGGGAGGGTATTGATTGAGAGGGTGAAGGCATGTACAGAGCATCAGATTGGGGAAGAGCGGTGTGGTTTCAGAAGTGGTAGAGGATGTGTGGATCAGGTGTTTGCTTTGAAGAATGTATGTGAGAAATACTTAGAAAAGCAAATGGATTTGTATGTAGCATTTATGGATCTGGAGAAGGCATATGATAGAGTTGATAGAGATGCTCTGTGGAAGGTATTAAGAATATATGGTGTGGGAGGCAAGTTGTTAGAAGCAGTGAAAAGTTTTTATCGAGGATGTAAGGCATGTGTACGTGTAGGAAGAGAGGAAAGTGATTGGTTCTCAGTGAATGTAGGTTTGCGGCAGGGGTGTGTGATGTCTCCATGGTTGTTTAATTTGTTTATGGATGGGGTTTTTAGGGAGGTGAATGCAAGAGTTTTGGAAAGAGGGGCAAGTATGAAGTCTGTTGGGGATGAGAGAGCTTGGGAAGTCAGTCAGTTGTTGTTCGCTGATGATACAGCGCTGGTGGTTGATTCATGTGAGAAACTGCAGAAGCTGGTGACTGAGTTTGGTAAAGTGTGTGAAAGAAGAAAGTTAAGAGTAAATGTGAATAAGAGCAAGGTTATTAGGTACAGTAGGGTTGAGGGTCAAGTCAATAGGGAGGTAAGTTTGAATGGAGAAAAACTGGAGGAAGTAAAGTGTTTTAGATATCTGGGAGTGGATCTAGCAGCGGATGGAACCATGGAAGCGGAAGTGGATCATAGGGTGGGGTAGGGGGCGAAAATCCTGGGAGCCTTGAAGAATGTGTGGAAGACAAGAACATTATCTTGGAAAGCAAAAATGGGTATGTTTGAAGGAATAGTGGTTCCAACAATGTTGTATGGTTGCGAGGTGTGGGCTATGGATAGAGTTGTGCGCAGGAGGATGGATGTGCTGGAAATGAGATGTTTGAGGACAATGTGTGGTGTGAGGTGGTTTGATCGAGTAAGTAACGTAAGGGTAAGAGAGATGTGTGGAAATAAAAAGAGCGTGGTTGAGAGAGCAGAAGAGGGTGTTTTGAAATGGTTTGGGCACATGGAGAGAATGAGTGAGGAAAGATTGACCAAGAGGATATATGTGTTGGAGGTGGAGGGAACGAGGAGAAGTGGGAGACCAAATTGGAGGTGGAAAGATGGAGTGAAAAAGATTTTGTGTGATCGGGGCCTGAACATGCAGGAGGGTGAAAGGAGGGCAAGGAATAGAGTGAATTGGATCGATGTGGTATACCGGGGTTGACGTGCTGTCAATGGATTGAATCAGGGCATGTGAAGCGTCTGGGGTAAACCATGGAAAGCTGTGTAAGTATGTATATTTGCGTGTGTGGACGTATGTATATACATGTGTATGGGGGTGGGTTGGGCCATTTCTTTCGTCTGTTTCCTTGCGCTACCTCGCAAATGCGGGAGACAGCGACAAAGCAAAAAAAAAAAAATATATATATATATATATATTAGCATGGAGGTATTTATTTACAAGGCAATGCATATAGGAAGGGAGGTACTGTGAGAATATTTTTCCTCTTAACATGCCCCATATTGTTCAGTACCCTTTCTTGGCCTTTGATGTACTAATCCTTTTGAATTTCCCAGATCTAGTCATTGGTGACATAATTGTGGTCCCTAAAGATTTTTCAAAGAAGTTAACCATACCGCATCATATACACTTATACTCTTCTGTGGCTACATATAGAAATGTTCTTCCTCCAAACTCATGCCTCTTAATTCTAGCTCCATGCTTAATAAGTTCCATTCGATGCTCTTCAACAGCTGTATGTGTTTTTAGAAGTGACAAGACTATGTTGCTGCTGCATTTTGTTGTGTAGGTTGAATATTACAGAAAGAATCTTAAGTTTTCGTTTTTCCTTTACTTTGATGCTAATTTTGACATTTAATTTTATTTTTCAGCCCCTCCAACACGAGCAGACAAACCAGATTCCTCCTCCCAAATTGGAAGTAGCATGCTGTTGCTGCTATTTACAGTGGCTGTTGCTTTATATCCTCTCCAAGGCTAACACTCGCCATTTCACCTGCTCCAAGAATACCTCAGATGTTCCAGTAGGACTTCACTGAAGCCCCATCAATGCTGATTTGGTTCAGCAACAGTGTGGTAATACAGGGACACTACAAGATTGAACTGAATTTAATTGAGCAAAAATTATATTCAGAAACTAGCCACAGTGATAAAGATTTCCATTTTCGTAATTATTACAAACTTATACATTTGAATTTGAGGTTATGAATTTGAACTACCCCAGATCCACCCTGTTGATATACAGACCTGATATCATCCTTAACATCTTAAGAAATACAGATGATTTATATTTCTAGGTAGGGTGTCAGAGTCGTTTTGATTATTATTGCAGTGCAGATGCTGCACAGGTTTTCTCAGCCTTAAAGCACCTGATCTTTTTTCATTACTAGAACATGATATAGCGAATACCTTGTTACTCTGTTGTTGAGACTGATGACTGGCTTGTTGAAATGTCTCTAAATAAGCAGATAATTTCATGAATATTTTATCAAAATGAAAAGGAAAACTAAAGATATTACCATAGGTTTATCAGGAACGTAAGTTTCCAAAGAATATAGGAAAAAAATTACAAGACAAAAATACTGGATTTAGACTTTTTTTTCTTTTTACTTTTTTAATTTGGGGGATCATTGTTACACCTGCTGTGTCAAAATCTTTATAGGAGCATTTAAAGACTCTTAATCAGCTGTTAAATCTAATTTTTTGGAAAGTGAATGACTAAAACAAGAAAAAATAATAATGGGTGTTGAGCATCTAAACATTGCCTCAGCCAGACAACCTTTTTGTGATGTATTTGCCTCTCGCAAATCTTTTGTTGTATATTATGTGTTGTATGTATTCCAGTTATAAGTTTTAAAAAGCAGAGTAAATGTGGCATGTAATCAAAATTAGGTATCAAATCAGTAGTTTGGCTGAGCACTTCACATGCACATGAGTCTTGATTTCATGGGTGAATCTGTGACTTAGAGCAGTGGATTATTTTTCCTGTGATAAGTAAGTAGAACAATTTTTGCACTCTCTTTTCACATTTTGGATGTATTTTAAAATGACAAATTTAATTTTATCATAATAGTTTTTATTTATCTTGTTTCTGATGTGATCTCTTTATTGTGCCTTGATTTTTTTTTTCTTATAGATGAGATGGAGATGATTTACACTTACTCAAACTGTTTAGATGAATAATTCTTTTTCTTGTAAGTGTATGACACTTACATGTGTTCTAAAATTTCCATATGCATACAGAGAAATCTTTTTGCTACTTAAATCTCAGTTGTGCCTGAGATTGAGATCAGAGTGCAAAGTCTCATTATATTTATTGTGTATATCCATAACTTGTTTCATCACACTGAAAGCAGGGTAACCCATACAGTCTTCTCCATGCATAGCTATTTTACATATATTTTATAATTTCCTGTATCTTGTTTGAATCTTAACTTAAGTTGAAATTTCCGTGATCAGGATTTTTATCCAGATTTCCCAAATTGGTTATTAGACATTGAAAGCCATTAGGCAGTGGGTGGACAGGCAGTAGAGCCATCATACATAAGTAAGTTCTTGTGATGATTTAAGACCATATTTTTTTATTGGGGTATGTATCTTGTTTTTCTTGGCTGTTTCAGAGCCTTGTGTTATAGAATTCAAGATATCAAGTCTTAAAACGAAGAACCAACATGTACATTAGTTGTGCACTTATATCAAATGAACTATGGCCATATGATATGTATGCAGATTTTCTCACTTTATGATTTCTGAGTATACACACTTGATGTTAGAAAACTGATAATTTATTTTGGAAAATATGCTCATGAAGCACTCTCAGTTTCTTATCAGGAGCTGGGGCTCATCCCACAGCTAGGCAGAGTAGCTGTTTCTTGCTGTAGTGTGCCAATGGGTAAGCCCTTTTGGAAGGACCCAACTTGAATTAACTCTTCCCTAGCCTAGAGGTCACAGCTATATTTGTTGAAGGACACTGTAAGGCCACTGTAAAGGCCATTTTGTAATAAGATGCTAGAAAAAAGTATTTCCCTCATTTCCTCAAAATAACTTGCTAATTGGTTTTAAAGTGTCTGTCACTGCAAGTAGTTGTGCATTATTTCGTATTGATTATTGCAAGCTTGAACTTACTTCATCTAGTGTAACCTTACACTGTCCTGGAATTTCCTTAGATCTTTTATACTTCTTTGCTTCTGCTAAAGCATTGTTGACATTCATTTGTGCTCCTTCATTGAAAACATTCCATAAATACATGCATCAGTAATCAAATATATATATATATATATATATATATATATATATATATATATATATATATATATATATATATATATATATATATATATATATATATATATCTTTCCTTTCTTTCACACTATTCGCCATTTCCCGCATTAGCGAGGTAGCGTTGAGAACAGAGTACTGGGCCTTTGAGGGAATATCCTCACCTGGCCCCCTTCTCTGTTCTCTCTTTTGGAAAATAAAAAAAAAGTGAGAGGGGAGGATTTCCATCCTCCCGCTCCCTCCCCTTTTAGTCGCCTTCTACGACACGCAGGGAATACGTGGGAAGTATTCTTTCTCCCCTATCCCCAGGGATATATATATATATATATATATATATATATATATATATATATATATATATATATATATATATATACCATATGTGTGTATGTGTATATATGTGTATATGGGTGGATGAGCCATTCTGCGTCTGTTTCCTGATGCTACCTCGCTGACACGGGAAACAGTGATCAAGTATGATAGAAAATAAAGAAAATGGTATATATATATATATATATATATATATATATATATATATATATATATATATATATATATATATATATATATATATATCCCTGGGGATAGGGGAGAAAGAATACTTCTCACGTATTCCCTGCGTGTTGTAGAAGGCGACTAAAAAGGGAGGGAGCGGGTGGCTGGAAATCCTCCCCTCTCTTTTTTTTTAATTTTCCAAAAGAAGGAACAGAGAAGAGGCCAGGTGAGGATATTCCCTCAAAGGCCCAGTTCTTTGTTCTTAATGCTATACCATTTTCTTTATTTTCTATCATACTTGATTTCTTTTTTTTTTTTTTTTTTTTTTGCCACTGTCTCCCGCGTTTGTGAGGTAGCTCAAGGAAACAGACGAAAGAAATGGCCCAACCCACCCCCATACACATGTATATACATACACATCCACACACGCAAATATACATACCTACACAGCTTTCCATGGTTTACCCTAGACGCTTCACATGCCCTGATTCAATCCACTGACAGCACGTCAACCCCGGTATACCACATCGATCCAATTCACTCTATTCCTTGCCCTCCTTTCACCCTCCTGCATGTTCAGGCCCCGATCACACAAAATCTTTTTCACTCCATCTTTCCACCTCCAATTTGGTCTCCCACTTCTCCTCGTTCCCTCCACCTCCGACACATATATCCTCTTGGTCAATCTTTCCTCACTCATTCTCTCCATGTGCCCAAACCATTTCAAAACACCCTCTTCTGCTCTCTCAACCACGCTCTTTTTATTTCCACACATCTCTCTTACCCTTACGTTACTTACTCGATCAAACCACCTCACACCACACATTGTCCTCAAACATCTCATTTCCAGCACATCCATCCTCCTGCGCACAACTCTATCCATAGCCCATGCCTCGCAACCATACAAAATTGTTGGAACCACTATTCCTTCAAACATACCCATTTTTGCTTTCCGAGATAATGTTCTCGACTTCCACTTATTCTTCAAGGCTCCCAGGATTTTCACCCCCTCCCCCACCCTATGATCCACTTCCGCTTCCATGGTTCCATCCGCTGCCAGATCCACTCCCAGATATCTAAAACACTTTACTTCCTCCAGTTTTTCTCCATTCAAACTTACCTCCCAATTGACTTGACCCTCAACCCTACTGTACCTAATAACCTTGCTCTTATTCACATTTACTCTTAACTTTCTTCTTTCACACACTTTACCAAACTCAGTCACCAGCTTCTGCAGTTTCTCACATGAATCAGCCACCAGCGCTATATCATCAGCGAACAACAACTGACTCACTTCCCAAGCTCTCTCATCCACAACAGACTTCATACTTGCGCCTCTTTCCAAAACTCTTGCATTCACCTCCCTAACAACCCCATCCATAAACAAATTAAACAACCATGGAGACATCACACACCCCTGCCGCAAACCTACATTCACTGAGAACCAGTCACTTTCCTCTCTTCCTACACGTACACATGCCTTACATCCTTGATAAAAACTTTTCACTGCTTCTAACAACTTGCCTCCCACACCATATATTCTTAATACCTTCCACAGAGCATCTCTATCAACTCTATCATATGCCTTCTCCAGATCCATAAATGCTACATACAAATCCATTTGCTTTTCTAAGTATTTCTCACATACATTCTTCAAAGCAAACACCTGATCCACACATCCTCTACCACTTCTGAAACCTTGATATATATATATATATATATATATATATATATATATATATATATATATATATATATATTATCCTGGGGGATAGGTGAGAAAGAATACTGCTCATGCATTCCCTGCATGTTTTAGAAGGCGACTAAGAGAGGCAAGAGCAGTTAGCTGAAAATACCCCTTCCTATATTACTTTCCAAAAGAATGGACAGAGCAAGGAGCAAAAAGAGGAATTTTCCCTGTTCTTGGTGCTACCCCGCTAACATGGGAAGTGGCAAGTTTGTATCAGAAATATATATACATGTATATTTTGGTTATTATTATTGTTATTATTATTTTTATTATTTTCATTATTATAATTATTTTGATACAACCTGAGGGGCTCCTGTAACTTCAAGGCTGTGCTACATTCTGTAGCAGTGTCAGGATTGACTTCCTTTGAGTGAGATCTTTGACAAGAACTATACTTTCATCAAATTACAAAGATATATCCTTGCCAGAGATAACTTTACACTGGTAGTGTAACCTCAACCAGGTGGAGTGTGATACACACATGTATATGTTACTGGACTTCACTCACAAGAGGTTACACCACAAATAAAAAATCACCTCTGGTGAGGTTGTATCATTTGGAGTATACCCCCATCAAAGAATTCTCACTCCAGAGGAGTCCATGTTCCCCTGTTACTGGAAGTAGTACAACCTTGGGCTGCAGGTGCCTCTGGAAAGAGATCCTTGGTAACACTAGGACTCTTTCTCAAAAAGAGGTTTTGGACATATGGAGAGAATGAGTGAGGAAAGGTTGACAAAGAGCATATATGTGTCAGAGGTGGAGGGAGCAAAGAGAAGCAGGATACCGAATTAGAGATGGAAGGATGGAGTGAAAAAGATTTTGAGCGATTGGGCCCCTGAACATACAAGAGGGTGAGAGGCATGCAAGGAATATATATATATATATATATATATATATATTGTCGCTGTCTTCTGTGTTAGCGAGATAGTGTAAGGAAACAGACGAAAGAATGGCCCAACCCACCCTCATACACATGTGTGTGTACATGTGTGAGTGGTTTTGGTGCAAAATGCAACATGACATGTAGAGAATGGATGTGAGCGGATGTGGTCTTTCTTGTATCTGTTCCTGGCACTACCTCACTAACGTGAGAAACAGCAATCAAGTATTAAACATAGGGGATAGGGGAGAAAGAATACTTCCCACGTATTCCCTGCGTGTCATAGAAGGCGACTAAAAGGGAAGGGAACGGGGGGGCTGGAAATCCTCCCCTCTCAATTTTTTTTTTTTTTCTTTTTTTTAATTTTCCAAAAGAAGGAACAGAGAAGGGGGCCAGGTAAGGATATTCCCTAAAAGGCCCAGTCCTCTGTTCTTAACGCTACCTCGCTAATACGGGAAATGGCGAATAGTATGAAAGAAAAAAGAAAGAAATATGTATATTTATTATACATTATTATTATTCATGATTATACATAATCACTGTTTCCCACATCAGTGAGATAGTGCCAGGAAACACTCGAAGAATGGCCTGTCCACTCATATACACATACATATCAACATATACACATACCTACTTATACACAGACATATACATATGTACATATTCATACTTGCTTGCCTTCATCCATTCCCTATGCTACCCCTCCCCACAGGGAACAGCATCACTACCCTCTGCTTCAGCAAGGTAGCGCCAGGAAATTAGACAAAAAAGGCCGTGTTCATTCACACTCAGCTCAGTCTCTAGCTTTCGAATGAAATGTACCGAAACCACAGCTCCTATCTACACCCAGGCCTCACAAACCTTTCCATGGTTTACCCCAGACGTTTCATATGCCCTGGTTCAGTCCATTGACACATTGACAGCACGTTGACCCAGGTGTGTATATATATATATATATATATATATATATATATATATATATATATATATATATATATGTATTCTTTCACCTGTTTTCGCTGTTTCCCCCTCGAGTTAGGTAGTGCCAACAACAAATGACTGAGCCTCAGAGGAATAAATCCTTTCTTGGTTCTTTCCTCTGATTCTTCTTTTGGAAATTAATACAGAGGGAAGGATTTCCAGCCCCCTGCACCTGCCTCTGTTAGTCACCTTTTACAACACACAGAATATACATAGACAGTATTCTTTATCCTTTTTGCCATGGGTGTGTGATGTCACCATTACTGTTTAATCAGTTTATGGATGGGGATGGGTGAGGAAATAAGTGCCAGGGTTTCTTATAGAAGGGTTAACTTGATGTCTTTAATCCTGAGAATTCAATCGGTCTTTGTTTGCTGAGATTAAGGAACCAATCGTGGATTTTTTCTTCTTGAGGCTCTGTCATGTTCTTGACACTACCTCGCTCATGCAGGAAATGGCAAGCATGTATGGAGATATATATATATATATATATATATATATATATATATATATATATATATATATATATATATAAGTGAGGCTCCTGCAGTTTTGAGGCAGTTTTGGGAAATGGTGGATTCTTTTGGGGTGAGAAGGTCCTTTACAAGGGTGTATACCTCTCTGTCGATTGTTGATGATACAGCCTGACTGTGTTTGCATGAGGTTAAACTGTATGTGAAAAATTACCTTGGGCAAGGCTGCATTGATGGAGTAGAGTGCCCTTTTATTGTGGAACTTATTACTCCAAATGATTAAAAGGAATTCATTTCCCTGCTTCTGATTGTAATGCTAGGGCTCCTTGTTTAAAGTAAGGGATGCATTCCTGAAAACTGTTACCTTAAGTGAAATCACTTTAAATGAAGCCAGTTTTACCATAGACAGGGTTATAAAAAGGTGAGACATTCTTGGGAAATATTTCTGGATACATTTTCTCACATTTGCTGATCTGTGTGTTACTTAAAGACATCAAAGGTATATAACTAGATAAAGCACTCTACTGATGTTGGTAGAACTATGTGCACATTCATATTGCATTAAGATTGATAGTTTTTCCATGTTTTTATTGTCCTTAGTACAGTTAGTTGATGCTGGTCACTTCTCACTTATTTTGTTGGTTTATGATAAAGTTTTAAACAAGAATATCTTTGATACTTAGAACAAATTCCATAGTTGGAGAAAAAGTGCAGGACAACTGACGCATCATTTGTAAACTTTGCGCATTAAAACTGAATGAGTGGACTGGTGAACGCTATGCGATCACTCCAGCATTTGCTTTTGTTTGTCATTTTATAAGTTGAGCATTATAATGTGTTTGCAATAGGAATTACTTGTTTATCAATGTATTAATTTCATGTTCTATGGAAAACCATAAAGTATACATTGATAGTGATTAGAATACAGTACTGTATTGCAAAGTGTTATGAATATTTTGTACCATGGTTGTACAGCAATTTTAGAGTTTCAATATGATAATTGTTACAGATCATATGGCAATAACATGCATAGGGTGTTGTGGATACATTATTTCAAAACAAACTGTCGTATGTGTATTACCGTAATTCCAACAGTTTTTAAGTGACTTGTGTATCAATGATATATTTGTTAGGCATTTGTTAATGAGAAAAATTAGTTGTACAGTTCAGGATAGGGTTCTATAATCATGGTGCCCCATCAACCTTGAAGCAGCAGGAGCCCCAGAAAAGGGGTCCCAGGTTTATGTACGATAATGATTTATATGTATATATATATATATATATATATATATATATATATATATATATATATATATATATATATAATGAAAATGGTAATAATCATAATTAGAATGATAATCATATGCATATTATTATTATATAATGCCATGTCCCTTTCTCCAGGGGTTCTTATAGCTTCAAGGATGCACAACGATCAGTAGCTGGGACATGATGGACTTGTTTGGAGTGAGAAGTTGTACAAGTTGTATGATGATAATAATAAAAATAATAATAATGATAATGATGATAATAATAATAATAATAATGATAATCATAATCATAATGATAATGATAATGATAATAATAATGATAATAATAATGTTCATATTCTTCCTGTAAATTGTTTCTCTTCAAGTGAAAGTTCATGAAAAGAAAGATTGTCGTTGTCACTGGTTTAAGATAAACCTCATAGAGGAAGGTCTCCCTCTAGAGGAGTCTAACATTTCTGTGCTGCTTAGATTGCAGCCTCGAAGTTAAGGAGTCCCATAAGGGAGATCCTGGTGTTGTATTATTAGATTGATGTGTGTGTATATATCACAAAATACTGGTTTAGTTTATGTATGGCTTGTACTGCCCAGGTCTTCATATATCATTGAAACTAGTGAGATCCTTTAGCTATAATTGCTAGATCACATGATTCTCTATATCTTTTGATATATCACTTACTTTCTGTTCATGAATCAAGTAGAGACGATATACCTAAGTTAATAATAGATACCCCTAGGACTAGAATGATACTATACCTTCACAGCCCATGGGACCATAGTTAATATCTGCTAAAACAAGATCCAGACATTTGGTGATTATTATGCTGTGGGAGTGTGTTCAGATTTCACCATTCTGACATTTTCATTTCTCATATTAAACTAACTCTGCTTGCCTGTGAGGATACCACCCCAATATATTAGGTGTTTTTGAAACATTTTGTTTGATTAAGTGTGAAGCACTCATTTTTCAGATCTATTTTAAGTTATGTTATTTTACTTATTTCCTGAAAAATTTATGACGAGTGGAAAACTGGGACCCTGAAGTAACGTTATGAACCAAGTGAAACACTTGATCACTGCAGTAAAGAAACCATTGTCAGTAAATGACTAATGGCAATTTTGTCTTGTGAAAATGCTAAACTTCATTGATTAGTACTCCAGAGTAACCACATAATCAATGAAAAATATTTAGAAATAAAGTTCTTTTAGACATATCCATCATTATCTTTAGATAATTTGAAGTTGAGTGTACTGTTTACCTTAGATTGGAGGAGTCTTTGTCACATAATTCATTTGACATATTTTTTATTCATAGCTTTATATGTATATATATTGCATATAGGTTTGTGTGTGATAAGGAAAGTGATACTAACATGATTAAAGCTGAAATAAAGATGATTTTTATGGAAAGATATTTGGGCATATTTTTATTAAAAACTGATTTTACATCATATCTACTGACTATGGAGGTGATCTTTGATGTATTTTTGAAGCAGAGTTAGTGGAGCACACCACTTAAAATGCAGTAACTTCCAAACAGAGAATATGAAGGTTTCCTTGTTAACCATCAGCTGGCCATTATCAGTTGGTGAAAATGCTTACCTAGTCAGTGCTATATGAATATGTTAGCCAGTTGGTGAAAAAAAAAGATACTTTTAGATTGGCTGTAGATAACGTCCAAATGCAGTCATTACAAGGCTCTAAATCCCCATTAAACATTGGTCTGAAAGTCTCTCCAATCACATCCATGAAGAATACACTGTGATCCACATTGTGAAGTGTTTGAGGAATGTATTATGTAAATCTGGCAGCCTTACAACAGTCTAGGATATGCAGTGAAGTAACACTGGTCGAATGATGGATTTAGTTTGTCCTGCCTTAACCTTGTGGAGTCTCATAGAAACTTATGCATTGTATGTCTTTGTTTTATTTAGTATTACCGTGATTATATATCAAGATTCTTAGATGAAATTTTATGAGTTTTAAGTTTGGTATTTGTTTTATGACAACATTGTTTGTTATCATTTCATCACGTGAATGCAAATCTGTGAGTTGGGGTATCTGCTGTAGCATCACATTACAATAGAAAAAAAAAAATGGACCTTTGGAAATAGGAGGACAGTTGGGCTGAAAGCTCTCCCCTTTCATTAAAAAAATAGAAAATAGATAAAAAAAAAAAATACACGTAGACGAAATTACACACACATATTAGTGGACTACACCTGTTCAAGGTTACACCACATATGAAAAGTAATTTTTTGTGAGGTTGTATCATTTTTGATAGAAGAATGTATAGATGTGTTATTGTACTTCTCACTTCAAATGAATTCATTTTGTACATACTGCTGAGTGTAGCACAGCCTTAGAGCTGCAGAAGCCCCAGAATGGGAGTGCTGAAGTTATAGCCCATTGTAAAATGGGTCTTGGCTTTGTATGATAACAATAACATATTTGTTTGATTACCTCACGTCCCCTTTCAGAAAGGGTCCCAGTATTACTGCAGGACCCCTCTTCTAGGGGTTCCTACAGCTTCAAAGCTCCACTATGCTCAGTAGCAGGGACAGAGTAGATTCCTTTGAATTGAAAAACTCTTTGAAAAGACTACTCTATTTATTAGCTGATGTTGATACAGCCTTGCCAAAGGTGACTTCACTTGCAGAGTAGCTTCAAGCAGGTGTAGTCCAGTCATATATATATATATATATATATATATATATATATACATACACACACACACACACATTCATTCATTCATTCATTCATTCAATCATTCATTCATTCATTCATTCATTCATTCATAATTACCCCAGGATGTCTTTCCAGAGGCTCCTGGAGCCCAAGGTTTTACTTCTTCATGTAGCAGAGAAATGTGGACTCCTTTGGAGTGAGAAGTTCTTTGATGTGACTGTACTCCCAATTATGCAGCTTCACCAAAGGTAACTTTTCACTCTCGGTGTAACCTTGTGTGGGTGGAGTCCATTAACAGCCACATACAAGCATAGATGCCTGTACATATGTACATGCATGCATGCATATATACAGTCTTTTGACATTTTCAGTACATGATTATTCACTTCCATATGTCAGAACTCATGTACATGTCCTTTTAAAATACATTTACAAATCATCCTAATTCTTACTGGTTATGGGAACGAATACATGATATACTTCTGGATCTGACTGACCACATCTCTCATTTCAAGGAAGTCTGTTCTATTTGAGAGAAGAAGTGTAAATAAGATTTATTTTTTAGTCCCCTATTGTTGATAGTTACAGCTAGATTTCTTGCAGTATCTGGGGATTGCACCCTAGCCAAGTTTGCAACACTTGCAGAGCTTAACACCCAAATTCTCTATTCTGATGTGTGAATCAGTCTTGTTTATTAATGACTGAATATTTTTTTCTGTTGAATGGGTATTAAATGTCATGATGATGAATGAGTATCAGTGAGCTATTTCAACAGTCTGTATGAATGTGTTTAATGATGCGTGAAAGCAAAAAAAAATCTGTTTTCTTAGCAATAACTCTTGCATGTTAGCAGGTATGCTTCACAAGATGATGTTGATAAATAATGACTTTTTCAACCTTTTCTTGTATTTAGAAGAGTTTAGAAAAATTTAGCAATATGCAAAGAATTGAGGCTTTTGCTTTTTATTATTAAGGTAAAAGATATGAATTTGAGTAAAATGCTTATGAAATTAAATTTTCTTCTTTCTTCTTTTTGTAGTTCAGAGAATGAACTTTTAGGATTAAGAGTGCATTGGGAGCATTTAACATGTGATGTAAATAAATGTTTCCTTATAAATGGGAAGCAATTAAATGTGTCTGTGAATACTGCATTAGAGAATGGTTCAACTTTATGTTACTGGTTATTCAAACAGTGATTCGCAAATCTGTCAGTAAAGAAAAATAAGAAATATTATATTGAACACTTTCGTATGTAGGTTGCTTTGTGTTATTCACAATGTGTATCATTCTGTCACATTTAAACGAGAGAGGATGATCTCATGCAGTTTCATCAGTGAATGACATCTTAGCTTATAGCTGCTTTAGTGCTGGGCTCTGCAAGTTGTCAGCAGATTGTTGGCTCAATATTAACCTTACCAAACTGTGATAAAGATGCAGAAATGCTGGTGTTTCTCTTTACTTATGTCAGTAAAAATGTGCCATATCTATATCTATATATATATATATATATATATATATATATATATATATATATATATATATATATATATATATATAATGAGAAAATATTTTATCCTCATTCTACAAAATTGATAATAAAACTATTGACATTCCTGCCTGTTAACTTGTTTCTATTAAAAACCTCAGGTAGATGATTTTAAACGATGTCAGCCCTCTCTGTAATGCTAATGGCACATTTTTGTTGGCTGCCATCTTATGTTAGAGCACAAGAGTCATGATAGACATAAAGTTGTTTGACTCTTACTATGATGTTAGACTTGCATTAGAAAGGGCATTAAGATTATTGGTGATAAATTTTCTGCAAGTTTTCATAATGATTGAAAGGAAAGCTAGTCATTGGTTGGTATTGGCAAATGCTGAGAGTACATTGAGTATGTGTTGTGATTAGTGATTCATAACCTTCCACTGCCTCCAGTTGTTTGTGTGGAATATATATAGTAGATACACATGATGAAGATATAATTGATTTATAGTGCAATTTATATGCATATAGAATAGAGAATGAGTGCTAATTTTTAATCAGAGCTTCACTGTTTATAATTAGATCACTTCAGATTAGAAGCTGAGGAATGATATATAACAAGGCTCACATTAAGTTTGGTCTTATGACTTCATGAACCTTAAAATCATTTAATTGACTTAATGAAAATATTGTATTGTTAAAGAATGGAAACTCATTACTATTTAATTAGAGCTAACTTTACATGATGATCTGAGAAGATTGATCAAGTAGAAGGGCTGTCCATATTTTTGCCACAATGTATATTTTTATAAAACTGTTTTCATGAATTATCCATTAACATGCTTTATTGGAATAAATTGATCTGTGGGTCATACAAGTGTTGCACTACCATGTTGATTCAACTTTTTGGTATAAATCTCTAGTATAGGACAGAGTTATGCAGTGTAAAGGAACATAGGCCATGCTTCCATTCAGGCATAAGTGCAGTTCATTCCTTCTCACAAGTTAAGCTTCAAAATATTAGTTAAATGGATCATGTAGAGGACAGTGGCTTAAATAGGTAGTGACAATACTGCCAAATGATTTTATAGTGAATAGTATCATCCAAAAAAATGAATGAGATGTACTGAATTTAGCATATTAAATGTGTGTTTGCTTGTAGACATCATCACCTAAAGGTGGCTTGGATAGGTTCAGCAGCATTTTAGATTAATTAATGTTTTGGTTGAAAAGTATTTATTAGTTGATCATAGGAAAAGGAATGCCAAGAAAAGTGGTTATAACAGTGGGAATATCTAGATTGGTGCTGATTTGAAACATTTTCTAATATTTTTCTAATATAAAGGTTATGAATTACAATATTTACAAGAGCATATCTTCATTACTGAAAATTTTTTATCACACGTAAGAAAGCAATAAATAAGGGATTGTTAATGATACTTATTTGTGTAGGATATGTATATATATATATATATATATATATATATATATATATATATATATATATATATATATATATAAAATAAGGTTTCACTGGACTTACCTACCTGTTGTTACACAGCAAATTAAGGAACACCTTTGGTAAAGCTGTATCATTGTCTTTTGAAGAAAGGAAGTACAGTCTTGTAAAGGAACTTTTCACTCCAAAGGGGTCCATCATTTCCATGTCACAGGAGGAAGTGTAGCCTGGCAACTGCAGGATCCCCTTCAGTCAAAGGGGTGTTAGGGTTATGTTATACTAGAAAAGGGTAAATGTGTTAGAAATGAAATGTTTCCAGACAATATATGATGTGTGGAAAGTATATCCAGTAAGAGATGATAAGTTACAAGCAAGATGTGATAACTGAAAAATATGCTTGAGAGAGCTGAAGAGGGTGTGCTGAAATGGTCTGGACATAATGGGGATAATGAGAAGCTGACAAAGAAGGTATATGTGTCAAAAGTGATGGAGACAAGTAAATGGGAGAGACTGAATTGTAGATGGAAGTATAAAGTGAAAAAGGTTTTGATTGCTCAGAGCCTGAACATGCAGGAGGGTGTAAGGTATGCATGTGATAGAGTGAATTGGTACCATTTGACTTACAGATGATGTGCTGTCAATTGATTGAACCAGGGCATATGAAGCAGTCATGGGAAACCATGGAAAGGCCTATGAAGCTTGGTTGTGAACAACGAAGCTGTGGTTTCAGCGCATTGAACATGACAGCTAGAGAGTAGTTTTGAGCGAATGAGCCCATTTCATTTCTTTGTCTGTTCCTGGTCCTACCTCACTAATGTGGGAAATGGTGAAAAAGTATAGATAACAAGAATATGTATATACATCTATTTTTTCATGCTTGTTCACTGTTTTCTGTGATATGTTTATTCATATGTGCTCTGAACCCCTTTTTAGAATGGGTCTAAGAGTTTTTTATATATATGTATAAAACTAACAAACCACCAACCCCCAAGTGGAAATGAAATGCTTACCCCAGCCTCATAGTATTGCAACATGGACTCTCAGATCTCACCACCAACAAATATGGCCTTGAAAAAACACACACTAAAGTAAACTATCAAGCACTAAACAGCTGTCCTTCCAGCAAAGTATTAAACTCCACCCCACGAGATATAACCTTCCCCAAACAAATACGTCATGTTTTCCATTTCCACTCTGGACATCACCCATCCCTACAACATCACAAACACCATTTCAACATATCCAAAAACCCCTCATATCTCTGAGGCAACTACCAGAATGAAAACACAAAGCACTTACAAGTCAATTTCCCTGCACTATCTGCACACACAACATCACAACACTTTATGACCTGTGATCCTGACACTGGACTTGGCCAGCTTCCTGAATGTTGCAGAAGCTTCATAAAGATAGAAGGGACTCCTGAAGTAGGATGAAAGCAATACACACACACACACACACACACACACACACACACACACATATATATATATATATATATATATATATATATATATATATATATATATATATATATATATATATATATATATATATATATATATATATATATATATTTTTTTTTTACTTTCTTTTTTTTTTTTTACTTAATTGCCATCTCCCGCATTAGTGAGGTAGCACAAGGAGACAGACGAGGAATGGCCCAACCCACCCACATACACATATATACACATAAACGCCCACACACACACACACATATACATTTCAGTGTATACATACATATACATACACAGACATATACATATATACACATGTACATATTTATACTTGCTGCCTTCATCTATTCCCATCGCCACCCTGTCACACATGATACAGCATACCCTATCCCCCTCCCATGAGGTAGCGGGAGACAGCGACAAAGTATTATAAATAGTAAAACACCCATTCTCTAGCTGTCATGTATTATGCACCAGAACTACAGCTTATCTACAGCCAGTCTGCACAGACCTCTCCATGGTTTACCTCAGCTGTTTCACATGCCCTGGTTCAGTCCATTGATATATATAAGTTCCTTCTTGATTGCTGTTTTCCACATTAACGAGGTATAACACAAGAAACAGATGAAGAAATATCATATATACACTACCATTAATAGCAGAGAAAGTGACTCCTATAAAGTGAGGTCTTTGACATGAATTTACTCAAGTGGTACAATTTCAACGAAGGTGACTTTTCACTTTTGGTGTAACTGCAATTAGGTGGAGTCTGGTAGTGCCTTATATATATAAAGAGAAAGAGAGAGAATTACCCAAGTAAACTCTTTCTAAAAGCTCCTGCAAGCCAAAGTTGTGCTACTTCCAGTAACAAAGAAATATGGACTCCTTTGGAATGAGAAGTTCTTTGATGAGACTATACTTTTAGTGGTACAGCCACACTTAAGGTGACTTTTCACGTGCAAGGTGACCTTGAGCAGGCAGAATCCAATAACACCAGTATATATATATATATATATATATATATATATATATATATATATATATATATATATTTTATGATTGCCTCAAGAGCAGTTTCTATGAGAGAGTCCTGGTGTTACCTAGCACCTCCTTTTATGGTCTCCTGCCACCCAAGGCTGTACTACATTCAGTATCAGGGAAATGTTGACTACTTTAGAGTGAGAATTTCTTTGACAAGACTGTACTCCCCGTGATACTACCTCACCAAAGGTGATTTTTCACTTACAGTGTAACCTCAAACATGCAGAATCTGGTAATATACATAAGAGTATTACCAGACTCTACCTGCTCAAGGTTTCAGTGCGAGTGCGAAGTCACCTTTCACAAGGCTGTATCATTGGGAGTACAGTCTTGTCAAAGAACATCTCACTGCAAAAGAGTCTACATATCGCTGGTACTGGAAGTAGCACAACCTCGGGCAGCAGAAACCTTTAGAAAGGCCCAGGACTCTTTCACAGAAATTACTTCCCGGTAATCATGATGTATATATATATATATATATATATATATATATATATATAAAATTCTTTTTATGCATTAGTAAGGTTATGTTTCATATAGAAACTATCTTTGTGACTAAGCCCTTGTAGAATAACACTTTGCACCTCAAGTTTAGGGGCACCAGCTTACCATGAGCTTGTATATTCATGGTCGTATTTGATCTTATTTTGTCTAAAGTATCTGTGCCATATTTACGTACAGCAAATATTATTGTATTCATTGTTTCTTAGGTAATTAGGATCAAACTAGACCTCACTGTGAGGCATTAATATAATTCTGGATAATAGATATTGAGTCCACTTTTAGCAAATATTTAAGACAGTATTGGATACTCTGTAGAATTACAGATATATTATATTAATTGTTATTCTGTGATTTGTGACTGTAAATGTTATTGAAAAATTATGTTTTATCCATGTACTGGTACTGTGGAATATGCAGGTAGTGTAAAAAGGTAATAAAGCCATTAGAAGTTTATAAAGGCTGTAGTTGGGTTAGTTTACTATGTCCTCTCAGTTATATCCCTCTCTCATAAAACCTAAGCTTGCATTTGAACCGATTTGCACAAATTTCACGGATGGAAACTTCCATGCAGTTAGAATACAAGTTGCAAAGATTATAGTTCATAAATTTGCAGGCTTATTTAACATGAATATATCATTTCTTGATCTCTCTTTCTTTAAAACACTAATTTGTGATGGGCTTTTGTAATGATAAAGATAGTTTGCTGTACCTGAAGTGTATTAATTGAGTGCATCATTGTTAATATGGGCAAAGTCTGGCATTTGGCATTCAAAGCACTATGGACACTTTAAATCTTCTGCAGCTTCAGATCAGATCAGTGAAGCATTTAAAGGGAGTTGCTCATATTAGTTAGTGTAAAATCATAATTTATATCTAAGTTTAACCAGTTGGTCAGCAGAAGTTGTGACATACTTTTGTCCCTTGATGTGAAAGTTCTTGAAATATATAGGTTATGGCTTTAAGAAGTATGCATTCATATGTAATGAGTAAGTAGTATTTCTTACAGAACTGTTTATACATGAATAATGCTACTAACCAAGATTCCAGATACGAAAATTTTATGGGATAGGATTTTCTTGTTGAAAGTAGTTTCATAAGTTTTCATTTGCATATGTTTTCATCACTTACTGCTTGTCAGTATTCCACTTCCTATTACAGAGAAATTGCTGTACTTCATGAACTCATTCAGAGTTAGGTTTTCAAATTATTAGTATCTCCTCTGTGGGTTTCCAAATTACTAGAGATGTAATGCATTAGGCATCCCATCTTTTCTTGTTTTGAAAATGAATTTTTACTGAGGTAGTAACTTAGTTGTATCCCAGTAGACATTAGAATTACCCCTTTTCCAGCCACTAACTTGTCAGATATATATCGTGCTAGCACAACTTTCATTATTTCTTTGTATATCTTGCACAGGTACTTGATTATGATTTTTTTTTCCATTACCTGGGTTCCATGATAAGATTATTATAGTAGATCCATCAAGTTGAACTTTTTAAGCTGGATATCACTCTGCTCTAAATATGTTCATAGCATACTGTCAGGTAATCAGCAGGGAAATGTAAAAACTT
The DNA here is from genome assembly GCF_036320965.1 of Panulirus ornatus. Lineage (NCBI taxonomy): Eukaryota > Metazoa > Arthropoda > Malacostraca > Decapoda > Palinuridae > Panulirus > Panulirus ornatus. The sequence continues at coordinate 2,567,538 of NC_092238.1, forward strand.
TGAAGCTTGTTAAACTTCATTGATTGGAATACAACAACTTAAACAAGAGATTAGTTTCACATGATTAAGGAATATCATGATCTAGCAATAAATGTAAACATAAAATGAGATTATTTTCACGTCATTTAGAAATACCATGATACAGCAATAAATGTATTTTTATCATAGGCTTCTGAATATGAATTACCATTCAGCAATGGAACATCTCATTATATTACTGCTAAGTGTATCACAAAGAAATACTTACAATGAAATCCTTTTTATTAACTTGATACTATCATGTTAATCCCATCAATATCTGAAGTTACTTCCTGGAGTTAGAAATCAGCAGACTGCACTCATGCAGGTTACTTTAATACTTATGTAACATTTATGGATCTGGAGAAGGCATATGATAGGATTGATGGAGATGCTTTGTGGAAGGTCTTAAGAGTATATGGTATGGGAGGTAAGCTGCTAGAAGCAGTGAAAAGTTTTTAAAAAAGGATGTAAGGCATGTGTATGAGTAGGAAGAGAGAAGAGTGACTGGTTCCCAGTGAAGGTTAGTCTGCGGCAGGGGTGTGTGATGTCTCCATGGTTGTTTAATTTGTTTATGGATGGGGTGGTTAGGAAGGTAAATGCGAGAGTTTTGGAGAGAGGGGTGAGTATGCAGTCTGTTTGGGATGAGAGTGCTTGGGAAGTGAGTTAGTTGTTGTTTGCCAATGTTACAGCACTGGTGGCTGATTCAAGTGAGAAACTGCAGACGTTGGTGAATGAGTTGGAAAAGTGTGTGAAAGGAGAAAGTTGAGAGTAAATGTGAATAAAAGCAAGGTTATTAGGTTCAGCAGGGTAAAGGAACAAACTAATTGAGATGTAAGTTTGATTGGAGAAAAACTGGAGGAAATGAAATGTTTTAGATATCTGGGAGTGGATTTTGCATCGAATGGAACCATGGAAACAGAAGTGAGTCACAGGGAGGGGGCAAAGGTACTGGAAGTGATGTACAATGTGTGGAAAGAGAGAATGACACCTTGGAGAGCAAAAATGGGTATGTTTGAAGGAATAGTAATTCCAACAATATTATGTGGTTGAGAGGCATGGGCTATAGATAGGGTTGTATGGAGGAGGGTGGATGTGTTGGAAATGAAATGTTTGAGGTCAATATGTGGTGTGAGGTGGTTTGATCAAATAAGTAATGAAAGGGTGAGAGAGATGTGTGGTAATAAGAGGTTGGATGAGGGAGCAGAAGAGGGTTTTGAATTGGTTTGGACAAATGGAGAGAATGAGTTAGGTTATGTGTCAGAGGTGGAAGGAACAAGAAGAAGCAGGAGACCAAATTGGAGAAAGGATGGAGTGAAAAAGATTTCAAGCAATCAGGGCCTGAACATACAGGAGGGTGAGAGGCGTGCAAGGATTAGAGTGAATTGGAACGATGTGGTATCCCAGGGCCGATGTGCTGTCAATGGACTGAACCACGGCATATGAAACGTCTGGGGTAAACCATGGAAAGGTCTGTGCAGCCTGGATGTGGATAGGGAGCTGTGGTTTCAGTGCATTACACATGACAGCTAGAGACTAAAAGTGAACGAATTTGGCCTCTTTTGTCTGTTTTCCTGGCACTGTTTCCTGTGGGGTAGGGTAGCGCCGGGAAGTGGATGAAGGCAAGCAAGTATGATTGTGCATATATGTATGTGTATGTATATGTGTATGTTTTGGTATATGTATGTATATGTGCATTTATGTATATATATATATATATATATATATATATATATATATATATATATATATATATATATATATATATATATATATATATATATATTTTTTTTTTTTTTTTTTTTTTTTTTGCCGCTGCCATATATATATATATATATATATATATATATATATATATATATGTATCCCTGGGGATAGGGGAGAAAGAATACTTCCCACGTATTCCCTGCATGTCGTAGAAGGCGACTAAAAGGGGAGGGAGCGGGGGGGCTGGAAATCCTCCCCTCTCGTTTTTTTTTTAATTTTCCAAAAGAAGGAACAGAGAATTGGGCCAGGGTATTCCCTCAAAGGCCCAGTCCTCTGTTCTTAACGCTACCTCGCTAATGCAGGGAAATGGCGAATAGTTTGAAAGAAAGAAAAAAAATAAATATATATATATATATATATATATATATATATATATATATATATATATATATATATATATATATATATATATCACTACCTCGCAAATGCGGGAAATGGCGAATCGTATGGAAAAAAAAAAATATATATATATATATATATATATATATATATATATATATATATATATATATATATATATATATATATATATCTTTTCTTTTAAACTATTCGCCATTTCCCGCACCAGCGAGGTAGCATCAAGAACAGAGGACCGGGCCCCTGAGGGAATACCCTCACCCGGCCCAATTCTCTGTTCCTTCTTATGGAAAATTAAAAAAAAAAAAAAACGAGAGGGGAGGATTTCCAGCCCCCCCGCTCCCTCCCCTTTTAGTCGCCTTCTACGACACGCAGGGAATACGTGGGAAGTATTCTTAATCCCCTATCCCCAGGGGATATATATATGTGTGTGTGTGTGTGTGTGTTATCCCTGGGGATAGGGAAGAAAGAATACTTCCCACGTATTCCCTGCGTGTCATAGAAGGCGACTAAAAGGAGAGGGAGCGGCGGGCTGGAAATCCTCCCCTCTTGTTTTTTTTTTAATTTTCCAAAAGAAAGAACAGAGAAGGGGGCCAGGTGAGGTTATTCCCTCAGGGGCCCAGTCCTCTGTTCTTAACGCTACCTTGCGAATGCGGGAAATGGCGAATAGTTTGAAAAAAGAAAAGAAAAATATATGTGTGTGTGTGTGTACATGGGTGGATGGGCCATTTTTCATCTTCCTGGTGCTACCTCGCTGATGCAGGAAACGGCAGTCAAGTGAAAAAAAAAAAATACTTTATTGGGAAACCATTTAGCCACAGGCTCCATTTACATAGGTAAAGTGAAACCACTATTATTGTTTTTAAATTATACAGGCATACACCCCTTTTACATACATGTTGAATTGTATGAGGAAATCAAAAGTAAGATCTCCAGTGCATACATGCTGCTATACTTTCATTCATGTGAAGTTATCAAATATTTGAAGCCTCTTTATTTAGTATTGTAGGAAAAGCTTTATTGTCCTACATCTGCTGGGCCTACTCCGTGCCAAACGTGAGAATGTGCTGCTTACGAGAGCATTTCCCATACATGCTTTACTGGAAAACCTTTTGACAAAATTTTCATACTTTAAATCACTTTTTTTTGTGATGATCTATGATGACAGCTTTGAGCATTCTGTTACCACCGGATCTGAAACTGGTCCACCTTCAAATCATTTCAGCTTTAACGAATGAACCAGTGTGGTGTCTAGTTATTCTGATGTAGACTTTGCTAGTCATCCTCTAGTAAAAGCTTTTCGTTTTGATTTAGTTTATTTTCAGGAAGCACCAAAACATGCCATATAAAATTGTATGCATTAGTATGTTGAGCAATATTGGAAATAACGGATGTTTTGACTGGGTGTTTGCTTTAAACAATTATTGTGTGAAATAATTTAAGAAAAAAGTAATTTTTATGTAGTATAAATGCTCTGGAGAAAGTGTATGATAGGGTTGAGAAAGATGTGTTACAGAAGATGCTACAAATATATGGCTTGCGAAGAAGTTTTCGAAAATCAAGGCAATAAAAGCATACGTACAAGTAAGAAAGGAAGGGGAGTTGTTACAGGTGAAGGTAGGTCTGCATCAGGGGGATGTGCTGTCACCATGGCTGTTTTACCTTTTATGGATGATGGGGTGAGGTTGTTAATCTGAGGACCATGGAGAGAGGGACAGATCTGCATTAAGCTAGTGTGAGTGTGTGTTGTGTGTGTGTGGAAGGGGTGGGGGTGGGAGGTGAGTCACCATGTGTTTGCAAATGTCACACTTCTGATGGCAGATTCAATTAAGAAACTGCCAAAGCTGATGTTTAAGTTTGGGAGTGTACAAAAGGTGGAAGTAGAGTGTTAATTTGAATAAAAGTAAGTTTATGAAGTGTAGCAGGGAAGCAAGAGAGGATTGTTTGAGTGTGAGTATGAATGGAGAGAACCAGTGGGACGTGCTGTTTTAGATATTTGGGTTTGGTCATGGCAGTAGATGGAACTATGGGAGCTGAAGTGAACCATAGCATCAGTGGGGCACCAAAGTTCCTAGATGTAGTGAGGAGTGTGTGGAAAAAATCACTGTCCGTAAGGACAAAGATGGTGGATGGTACAGCAGTCCCAGCGATTCTTTATGGGGGCAAGTCTTTGACTCAGACCCAAAGTAATGGAAATTAAGCATTTGAGACTATATGCTGTGTAAAGATGGATGATTGTGTAGGGAACGACCATGTACAAGAGGTATGGTAATAAACAATTGAAAGAGCAGAGAAAGGTATGCTGAATTGATGTAGGCATATGGAGAGGGTGAGACTAACTAAAAGGATATATGTAACATATGTGGAAGTACCATAGGAAAGTACCTACGTTTTTACGATTATTGAAGACAAGATTTTGCCATGATAGCACGGCTGCCACATACTGTTAATTGCACATCTTTGCCTGATGTATAACACTGCTTCTCTTGTGCCACCTCCATTACATGTGATATCTAATCTGCAGTTATGTGGGATTGACTTCAACCACATGTCAAGTTTCATTTTACATATTTCTGTAATTGTTTCTTGCATGTTTCTTATACCTCCTGGTAGTATATTGAGGAGCTTCTGAGTTCTCTCTAATTTGTTTTATTTCTGTGTTTCATTGATGACCTTACAACCAAGCAGTATTCATTTTGTTTCTTATTTATAAACTAAACATTTTCATCAATAGTTTTCTATCTCTTGTAGTGAAAGTTCTCAAAATCATACCACTTGCTCTGAGAGTGCTACTTCCACAATACATTCTCTGTGTTCTAGTGTCTTATTGAAGATGAGGCCAAAACCTTTTAAATTCATCTCCCTTCCTATTTCTATATGGTGTCACATAAGTCTTCTCATTTGTTCAAATTTATCCCTGTTAAACCCATCAGGAAAGACCAAGGAGATTAAAAGATAAAGTGAAAGCAGCTCTTTGAGTAATTAGGGTCAGAAAATGCTGGAGGATGAAAGGTGTGAACAGGTAGAGTGATTTGGAGCAGTGCTCTATATGGGGGTGATTTGTTCTAATTAGGCTAGATCAGGATATATGAAATGATTAAGGGAAAACACAGAAGGGCCTGTGGGATTTAGCTGTGGATTGGGGCTTTATTCTTGATGCATTTTGCAAAACAATTAGTGAATTATGTTTATCTGACCACAGCTTATCTAACAATGGTGTATGATCTAATATTAACTCTTCATTGCGAAACTTGGGATGAAAAATTCATACTTTTCTAAAACTGGAAGAACTTTCCCATCTATACAAAATTGGTGATAGTTATAATACCTGTGCTCCTTTTTTTTTTTTTTTTTAATATTCAGTCTCTCACAGCTGGTGTGACATCTTTACCTTATCACTAGATTTTTATACTTTTTATTGTTTTTTTCAAGGGGTTGATATGATATCCTTTACAAATGAAGAGTTGTGATATGCTGAAGCCAGGATCAATGCATTATCATGTAATATCTGTACTGTTACCCAAATTCATACTGTATCAAAGAGTAATGTAATATACACCCTTATTCAGGACTAATGTTCCATATATTTTGACTTAGTAACCCAATTGAACCTCATCACTGTGATCACTTTTGGTGTTAAAAGTCATCATATAAATTTGCAATTTTCGAGGACAGATTGTCTTTGTGAGTCATTTTCAGGATGCTTCAAGAGATCTCATGTCAGGTTTGTGTATCTCTTTAGTTATCAAAGTTATGTCTTTTCAGGCACCTCTGACATGTCATCTATTGTTGTTTATGTAGGAGGAGCAGTTGCTCAGTATATTACCTTGGTGCACTGGGAATGATACCATTACTCACATTCCTATATTCAGGGTAATCCAATGGACTTTGGTAACATTATTGCATTAGATATTAAGGTCCTAATTTGTGATGGTATTTTGCTGTGACATGAGAGGGAATCATGTTTCCCATGCTGGCTCAAGGCATAAACTTCACTCTTTTCAGAAGGACCTTGATTAATATATAAGCTGCAATTCACTACTTGAGTAGTGATTTAACCCTCTTCGAGGATCAGTAACCCCTATCCCCATGATCAGTACAATTAATATTTCCGTCTCTATCACTTATTGGTAATGGCCTTCATAATGCATCATACAAAACTCAGGAGCTTCGAAACAGAAAGGAAATTATAATCAGCAAATACATGCATATGCAATGAAAGAAATTATTATGCCAGATTAGAATATTTTTCTAACTAGACATTGAATTGATGTCAACATTTCGATGTCCACATCCATATGAAAGAACGATGTCTCCACCCTCAACCAGTAATCTTTAGGATTGGGCTAGTTTCTACAAACCTTTGAAGGATAATGCCAATTCCTAACAGTATAGAAGTGACACTTTCATAGTGGGAAAAATCAACTAGGCAGTGAAGATACATCCACTCAAAATGCACGTTAGTAGCTATCATTATCAACCCCATTCCCATTTCCATGGGATGATAAGGTATATGTGCCTCTAAAATCACTTGCACATATCCTAAACCCATGCTCAGTGTGTCAAGTGAAAAATGAACTCCCACACCTGAGTAAATGCTACTTACATTTTCAATTTAAACACCATATTTCCATTCACACCATTATATACAAAACACCTCCAATTTATCCAGTTCCATATCATTGTAATGGCATCATCTAGGATACTTCAAGCACATAACCAATGTTCTGCATCTACTGTTCTCCACAGTCTAATTCTCCTTATAGCTCTCTCTCTCTCTCTCTCTCTCTCTCTCTCTCTCTCTCTCTCTCTCTCTCTCTCTCTCTCTCTCTCTCTCTCTCTCTCTCTCTCTCGTCTTCCATATCCAGAGTTACAAGTGCATGCAAAGTATTTTTTTTTTAACAAGACGCAGTTTAGCGTGTATGAGGGTACAAGTAAGTGAATATGACACTTTCAGTCATTAAACTTTTAAACTACCACTTAGCATAGTATCACTGAAGCGGACACATGTTCTGCATGCATGACATGCCGTGTTCTGGGTAATGATCACCCGGTACTGCAGCAGATATCATTAATCATACTTGTATAACATTGCTAAACATCCAAACGTAACTTGGTATGTAAATCGTGCCGGGGAGCCACGGCGTATCATCTAATGTGTGACTTCTCGTGGCTTAGAAATCTGGCTGTTCGCAACTCTAGCCAAAACTCATCACAGGACTACATGATGAAGGCAAAGACGTTTGATCTATCTTGTATATCACCTCGATTGGCTGTCCACAAGAAACACCCTTTCTAAGCTTTCCTCCTCAAACCAGCTTCTCTGGTTCCCATATCCTCCTTATTTCCACCTAGTCTTACCACCTTAATTTAGCCTCACCTGGTCGGTATCGTCAAGCTCTTGTCATGCTATTCTTCCCTACCTTCTCTTAAATCTCGCTCTCTCTCCCTGAGCTTCACACACATTTTCCCACTTTTTTCTGACCCAAAACACCTTAATGTCCCTTACTCTATTCTCTTAACTTTTTATCCACCCATTCTTCCTTATCTTCCGCCTCCTCTTCCATGCCTCGTTCACCCAACCCTTGTTTCGTTCACCCTCAACCTCAATTATATTTGTGTTAACAGTTAATCATAGACTAAAATACTCGAGTACGTCTGACAGGAGAATTAATCTCTTATACATGTAATACTACAATGTATAAGCAAGAGTAACTTGAATAAAAAAAAAAAAAACGGAGGAGTTATAATGTGTGCATCATTAACCCGGACCCCCCGCCCCCGACACTAACTTACGTTTATTTTAGATATTCAGTTATATTTTTTTCATACCGAAGTAAAGATGCTTTGAAACTCTAGTGTTTCAGTATAAATTGATAACTCTTAAGAACGAAATGGCTGGATGAGAAATGTTCAGGATTCCCTCGATCTATACAGTGTGGTAAAGAATCTAGATTCCAGTATAACGTAGCCATAGCAAAAATAACCTTCTAAAATAGATATTTTCATTGCTTAATGTTGCGCCAATGATGAATTAGGGACACACCGACCATCGTGGGACGCTGAAGAGAAACGTTGACGACGTCTAAGCATTATGAACAGATCATGGTAGGTTGCTCTAGTGGATTTTCCAGCCTGGATAAATTATCTGCCCAAAATGGCCACTCTGTTATATGTTTGGTCATCTCAGGTTTTTTGTTTCATTCCAAAACATTTTTGGACGACAAATGAGAAACCTTTCAGTCTCTGATTATGATCAACAACATGAGCGAGCGCATTTGTAATTCTTTTAATATAAGAAATGGAAGGCTTATCTTTTCCCTCTAACGTAAAATTCCTCAGATAAAGTGATGGTCTTCACGAAAACGCCTGTGCCAGTCTGGGGCCAGAAAGCTTAAGCTATATGAATGATAACAAAAAAAAGTTGCAGTATGGTCTTAAGACCATTCAACATGACCTCGCCAATATATATATATATATATATATATATATATATATATATATATATATATATATATATATATAGAGAGAGAGAGAGAGAGAGAGAGAGAGAGAGAGAGAGAATTCCCTGGTGTGGTGTGTATAATTGGTACCCCTGTTGGTGGACGGTGAGGGAGGGTTGGTCAGCGTGGGACACCAAATTGAAAACACGCGTTGGTGGAACATGGACTTGTGACTGTGCCAGTAATTAGTTATTCCGATTTTAAGGAAGACTATGGAACTTGTTAAGCGAAACTGGAGCTACCGTGGGATCTCTCCTCTATCGGAGATGGTTATAGTATGATAAGGTAAACTTTGATATGTTGTTGAGGAGCAACAAAGACTTTAGTAGTTTTCTTGAGGAGACTCACTAAAAAATGTTTACATGAGCCTTTCCCTTAGGCCTATTATCAGTGAACATATCTCACTGTGGCAGTGAAGATTGGTAACCGAATAACTGCTTTTATTAAAGGAACTGGGCTGTTTGATTAGAGTGTAAATGATATATTTATAAGGTGAATATATGTATGGTCTAAGACCTGATTCCTAAGTTTTTTTTTATTATGTACACGGCCATGGTGATCCTGACAATTGATCGGCCAAGAACTCAGTTGACCAATCAATCTGTAAAAGTGACTGAAGAGAAGGACGTTGGCAATAGAGGGGATTATTCCTTCGGCAGTGAATGAGTGAATCCTTCCTCGAGCTGGATCACAAGTGGAACTGCATCTTACCAAGTTGGAACTTGTTGGTTTGGGATTTAGGACTATCAACACTAAGGTTATTTATGCGATCATTCATCCATCAGCCAAACTCTCTTTATGAATCTTTTAAGATAGAGTTTTCACCTTTTCATTTCAGTAAATCCGGACTTCAAGACAAATATAAAATCTTAACCCACAGTCGAAGGCCTTCCACTTGAAGTAAGTCAGGATATTATTTAAGCACATTATTTAAGAAAGAAAATCTAAATTTCGGAGAAACTGCAACTTACAATGAAATACCGATACTTTATGTGTGTTCTTTACACTTATTGGAAAAATTATAAATGGTATATTTACCATGCAGTTGTTTTCCATACAATAAGAAGTTAGACGACTGTCCTGCCAAAATCGGGACGTCTGTCACTATATTATTAGACAAGCTATGAGTTAATGTCGTCATATTTAAAGTTTTTATAGCTCGAATTTTATGATTGCAGAGAGTTATGATTAGTGTTAAAGATGATTCTAACACGACTTAATCTGTTATTGTGCATGTGGTCCATCTCGTAACAGAATGTGTAACGCTGACCATGAAGTCATTTGTACGATAGGCTGGGTTGTGTTATGTAGGCTGCACTGATGTACATAAGTTGCTTTAACATTCATCTAGAGAGATACGCTTCCATTAGCGTCTTGTACAGGAAACCGCTATCTAGTTTATGTAGACCACAAATATTCATGCTACAATTATATGTGTATTCAACAAGGGAGGATTTATTCATCGAGATTAGCCCCTAATTCACAGGGTGTGAATAATGTTTGAATATTGCCTTTGATTCCGAGGCTGTCCTTACAGAATATTTATGCTGTTGAATCTTCTCATTTAAAGATTTACCCGTCAGGCCAATATAGGTCTTACTACAAACTTAACATGGAACAGAGTAGACACCTGATTTTTCATTAGATGATGGTCTATTTATTAAGGAATTCCTTGTGGTGCTTTTATATTTGGAAACAACATTAATGTTAAGTTTTTTTCCAAAGTACTAGTAAGAAGTGAAAATTTCTTACGATATGAAACCAATTCATATCGGGAGACAGCGACAAAGCAAAATAAATAAATAAATGAACCCAATTCAGCAGCAAATATGTTTTGGTTGTACCCAATCATAAGGAATTTTCTCTAAGTAAAGTCTGTAAGAACATTGGCTATATGGATAAATCCAAAAAGCAGAGGAGTCAACAGCGTAAGGCTTGAACAATTTCATCCGGGGATTCCGCACTTCCACGAACTCCTGAGTAAAGTGTATTTTTGATGTTTATTGTTTACTTTCAGAGCATGGCCTCTCATCATTCCCATCGTTGCTCCTTTTCAGTATTCTTAAACTTTCGTACCACATTCCATTCATTATTTTATCGGCCTCATTGCGTCTGGAGGGTATAGTCGGCAATTCTGTTTTCTTTAGTCTCTGAAGTATATGAGATTTATTTCATTTCCCGAACATCGGTTGGTCAAGCACAGTTGCGTGACGCTCAGGGAGTTTCCGAGTATTTTTTCCTTGTTTCATTTTCTGCAAAGGATACATTCAGACCTGAAAGATATAAAAAGTGATACTAGTAATATGATAGTACTGAGAATAGTTTCGAATATAATGTTAACTAATTATGTTCTTGACAAAATTCATGAACTGGAAGATCATTTTTATCTAATATTCTTATATCTGTGTTTTGAATTACAACTCCAGTAGTTTATATAGTCATGGCATGGGAAATACGTTTTTCATAATGAGAATGATAGACATCTTTGATGGAACAAGTCAGTGAAACTTCTGGAATATTTATCAAACATTTGTTATAAATATTAAGTCATCAGATAGAAGGGAAATCGAGTCTCTTAGAAATATCGTCATCAAGTAAAGGGAAATCGAGTCTTGTTTTATTCAGTTTATGTAAAAGAAACGACATAAGCGTGGTGTTGACACTGGATTGTAACGTTTTCCTGAGCTAAGACTGGAGGTAAGTGACGTCATGAGGAAGCTGTCGAAAGTTGGTGGGAGCGCGACCCCGAGCTCGGGTCCGGCGGTACTTGAACATTTTACAAGGATAATTATTACAATCCTTGGAGCTTCAACCCCATCCTCTTTAGTCTGCGTAAACACTATGCCTGTGTGTACATATTATAAAGACTGACAAGGGAACAGAAACACGAATAAGAAAAACAAGTTATTCATAGGGCGTGGTTTGATTTTTCCTCTGATAAACTTTGAACTTATCAGAAACAAGCATTGAAGAATGATTAGCTGGCTTATTATCCTTGAAGTAAGATGCACAATGCGTGATACTGTATTGGCGTTTATAATTAGTTACTATGCAGATCGCTGCTCAAATTTGTATCTGTTCAACGATTGCGGCTCGAGAACCATATTATGTCGGCTGATACTTGCAAAACCCATCCAGGCAGCATTTAAAGGCATCCGTTGACAAAGCTTGAACAATTTCATGCGGGAGAGTTCCACACATTTAGTGACTCTTAAGTAAATCTTATGTATCAAGGTTTTTGAGCATTGCTTCTTATCATTCCCAGATTTGCTCCATTTCAATATTCTCAAACTTTTAATTATTTTCCAATCATGATTTTGGATACCTCAGTCATATCGGCGCTATTACCTCTTAAAGGGAAAGTTGGCAATTTTATCTTTAGTCTTTTAATTATGAGATTGACTTAGGGAGTCCGTGACCTCTTTTCTAGACATTTTTGATTGTGTATTAACTTGGGATTTAAATAGTTTTACAAAATTCCAATGTGGTTAACAAGTGCCTTATACAATATAGAAATGTTCCTGGTCAAGATATTTGCAAGTCCTGCGAATTTTTCTAATTATCTTATTGGCTTTATTTTCATTGAGTCAAAATTCAATATAGGCTCCATATATACTCCTGTTTTTTTTTTCAGCGTCCAACCAGTGTATTGTATTCCTCAGGTTGGGATTCTACGTGTAATGTTGAATGTCTTGCGCCATATACCCATTTCCTACAAATAATTTTGCCATGTGTCTGTGCTTGGCATAGAATAATAGCAATTAGTATTATTACGAGGTTTTCATATACCTCCTTTAAAGTCTTGATTAAGGTGGAGACGTTCATATATTTAAGTAATGTGGATGTTGGAAGGCAGGAAAATATCAAATGCTAGTGACGCATTGGTGGTATGACGTCATGTCTCCATACAAAGCCAAGGAAAGAAGCTTACCATTGTGTTTAGTGCGAAGGTTATACTCCTGGTAACAATAGCTGCTAAATGATAACAAAAATGTGTAGTATCATAACTAAGTGAATTTCAGGGAAGCAGCACAATAAGTAAACACGAAAGAAGGAAGATCTGAACTCGTGGAGGTGAAAGTGTTATCACGTCTGCTGGGCTTGTGATTACCATGCCTAAAGTTCGCCGAAGTCGTAAGCCTCCTCCAGAGGGATGGGAGCTGATCGAGCCAACGCTGGAGGAGCTGGACCAGAAGATGCGAGAAGGTAACCAGAATCATGTAAAGGTGGAGTTTAGACTCGCCACTCTGTTATTTTCATGACATGATAATTAAATCTTTACAAAGGAAATTAGGAATGTATGATGTAAACCAAATAGTTAAAAGCAGTAAAAAAAAAAAAAATCAAGACCAACTTTTTAGAATATGGCTTATATTTTCTTTGATCCTTATTGATGATAACAGATATACTGGAGGAGCAGAATCTGGAGGATTATATTTAACTGGAGCAAATTGGTCAGGGTAACCATTATGTAAGGGAAAGTGTTAATACACAACAGCAAAATCAACAGGACATATGAAAACTTCACCTAATCTCCTTAGTACTTAAGATTTATGTTATCATTTATTAATCCAGTCTTAATATACCAATGATGACGAAAATTTATTGTCAGCTTGCTGTAGGATATCAACAGATGACAGCACAATGCTTGGAACTAGATAAATATGTTGGTCTATTTCTTATGTCAGTTTTGCTTGGGCGAGGCTTTATTATTTAGTCAATATTTCTAATTTTGTAATATACCTTTTTTTCGATTAACATCACATGTTCCCTAATAGGCATTATTTCTCATCATTTTTTAATACATGTAAGTAAAGTATAATGTTCCAGATGCTATTCTGCAAGTATATATGGATTCCTCTTGAATACTGTAAACCATCCAAAGGCTTAGTAGCCTATTCACATAGCTAAATTTGATGAGGATTTACAGAATTTTACTACAAAATTGCTTTGCAAGCAAAGTTCCAATTTAGGGCACTATAGAAGAATTCCTAGATTTTTGATAACATGCATATAAGTAGAGTCCTAATACCTCATGCAACTGATGTAGAGTGGGGAAGCTGATATAGTTTTATTGTATATGTAACAAGGTTACTGATAGGTACATGCAAAGATGGCAAGAGTTTGATGAAAAGGGGAAGTGTTAGGTAGAAACACACAAAATGTATGTATTTAATGTAGCCCAACCAAACCATCCATAACTTGATATAAAAACTTAGCACAGAAAGCTTAGTTTAACAGTACCCAGATGGTCTTTCTTTATTCAGGATTGCAGAAACTACTGTTTGATGGTGATTTATTAGAAAGCAGACACGTTATAATTGATGGGTTTTGATGAGTGGACCCAGTGGATTGTTTACTCTTTAGAATTGGTATCCTGTACTCTGACAATATGAAGTCCCCACAAAGTAGGCTGGGCCTTAAATAAATGATATTATGGGGTAAAATCCCCCTGTACCAACTTTTCAGTGTAAGGAATCAATTTGTACCTTTTTCATCAAAATATGCAAACTAGAATAGGAGGGACACCTTATGGACCTCCAGAGTAATTTGAGAATCTCCTCTCACATAGCACAGCCACATTCACAACTGATTGTCATCCTATGGATGACAGAAATTAGACCTCCAGACCTCCACCTGATGCCTTTTTGGAATCTGTAGAGCTTTATTCATTGTGCTGTTTTATTTACAAATTGATTGAAACCTTTATAGGATTCTTTGAATGTGTTTTAAGGAAATTCACCTATTATTTGTATAAGGTGATAGTAGGGAGGGTTGTGGAAGTCAGGGATTGATTATTGTATAAGTAGTTGAAAGTTTTAAGAATATACTGAGCTTATGAAAACTTAACCTTTCACCCAGCATCTGATTTTTACTGTAGTTAAAATTACAGTTGAAGCATTCCAGTGTTATTGTTGTTATCATCTTTACGCCACATGGAGAAGAATGTTTTGTAATTGCTTGTGTGACTGGAATGACTTCATGAAAATCTGTGCACTTTGTGCTCAAGAACTGGATATAAACATGAAACCATAACAGTTACAAACAATATAGTATTTTTCAAATAGTTTTAAGAGTAAAGTAAATCTCAGCTGCAATGGGAGGTTAGTTGAGGACTTCATAGGTTTATTTCTGGGAGTGTTCCACCCAGTTTGGAATAATTTACCTCTCATTTTCCCTGACCTTCATAGCCCACCCCAGTATTCTTATTTGATATTATAGAAAAAAAGTGCTCCAAATTAAACTTTCCCTGCACTTGTTTTATTTTCATTTGAGTTCACTACAATGACAGAATGAATTCAGCGATATTCCAGAATTATGTTCAACATTACTAAACTTCGTATTTACCAAATTATATGTAATTTCAGCGGAAACAGAATCACATGAGGGAAAGCGAAAAGTAGAATCTCTGTGGCCAATATTCCGCATCCACCATCAGCGCTCCCGCTACATCTATGACCTGTTTTATCGGAGGAAAGCCATCAGCCGGGGTAAGGCACAATCAAACAGGTTTATTGATCTTTTGAATCCGTTTTTGAAGTGATTCTTTACTGGAGAGAATTTAGAAAGTGCACATATTATTTGTAAACCAGAGTAATATGCAGTAAAGTACTCATTTCTGAAAGTTTTGGAAAAAGAATTTTGGGTAGCATTGCTGTTTCCTGTGGGGCAGGGTAATGCTGGGAATGGATGAAGGTAAGCAAGTGTGAATGTGTACATGTGTATATATGTATATGTATGTTTATGTATATGTTGATATGTATGTATAGTGGTTCCAACAATGTTATATTGGGCAGGGTAATGCTGGGAATGGATGAAGGTAAGCAAATATGAATGTGTACATGTGTATATATGTTTATGTATATGTTGATATGTATGTATATATGCATGTATGGTCATTTTATTTTTTATTACTATTAGTATACTTAGTCGCTGTCTCCCATGTTTGTGAGGTAGCACAAGGAAACAGATGAAAGAATGACCCAACCCACCCACATACACATGCATATACATAAATGCCCACACACTCACGTTTACATACCTATACATTTCAACGTAAACATACATATACAGATATACACATGTACATATTCATACTTGCTTCCTTCATCCATTCCCACCCAGCCACAAATGAAACAGCACCCCCCTTCTCCCTGCACACGCGTGAGGTATCGCTAGGGAAAGACGACAAAGGTCACATTCGTTCACACTCAGTCTCTAGCTGTCATGTGTAATGCACTAAAACCACACCTCCCTTTCCACATCCAGGCCCCACAAAACTTTCTATGGTTTACCCCAGGTGCTTCACATGCCCTGGTTCAATCCATTGACAGCACGTCGACCCTGGCATACTACATCATTCCAATTCACTCCATTCTTTGCATGCCTTTCACCCTCCTGTATGCTCAAGGCCCAGTCACTCAAATCTTTTCCACTCCTTCCTTCCACCTCCAATTTGATCTCCCACTTCTAGTTCCCTCCACCTCTGACACATATATCCTATGTTAGTCTTTCCTCACTCATTCTCTCCACGTGACCAAACCATTTCAATACACCCTCTTCTGCTCTCTCAACCATACTCTTTTTATTACCACACATCTCTCTTACCCTTTCATTACTTACGCGATCACACCACATATTGTCCTCAAACATTTCATTTCCAACACATCCACCCTCCTCCGCACAGCCTTATCTATAGCCCATGCCTTGCAACCATATAACATTATTGGAACACTATTCCTTCAAACATACCCATTTTTACTCTCCGAGATAATGTTCTCGCCTTCCACACATTCTTCAATGCTCCCAGAACCTTCGCCCCCTTCACACCCTGTGACTCACTTCTGCTTCCATGGTTCTATCCACTGGTAAATCCACTCCCAGATATCTGAAACACTTCACTTCCTCCAGTTTTTCTCCATTACATCTTACATCCCAATTAACTTGTCCCTCAACCCTACTGAACCTAATAAACTTGCTCTTGTTCACATTTACTCTCAGCTTTCTTCTTTCACTTACTTTACGAAACTGTCACCAACCTCTGCAGTTTCTCACCCAAATCAGCCACCAGTGCTGTATCATCAGCGAACAACAACTGACTGACTTCCCAAGCCCTCTCATCCACAACAGACTGCATACTTGCCCTCTCTCCAGAATTCTTGCATTCACCTCCCAAACAACCCCATCCATAAACAAATTAAACAACCATGGAGACATCACGCACCCCTGCCACAAACCAACATTCACTGGGAACCAGTCACTTTCCTCTTTTCCTACTCATACACATGCCTTACATCCTTGATAAAAACTTTTCACTGCTTCTAGCAACTTACCTCCCACATCATATACTCTTTATACCTTCCACAAAGCATCTCTATCAACTCTGTCATATGCTTTCTTTTTTTTTTCTCCTTTTCGTACCTCTACTACCCACTGTGTTATACTCTTAATACCGTCCACAAAGCATCTCTGTCAACTCTTATCATATGTCTTCTTTTTTTCGCCATAGTACTTCTACTACCTACTGTGTTTAGAAATACTCTCATTTGACAAAATAGCTTCTACAGTTGCATGTTACAAGGGAAATAAGCCACTTAAGCGTATTCCAGTATTACTATTGTGAGCTTGAGATCAGTACAGTGATGGGTTAAGAAATTGAATGTAAGCAGCAGCACCGCTTCACGTACTCTAAATGTTCTAAAACTCCAAGTGGATGCAGATCCAAGCTTCAGTGCAAAAGAATATATAACCTAGACTGTTCAGTGATGTGCAGTAGCACTTACATGAGGACTGGAGCTGCAGGTTGCTTCCCAAACTGCTGGTAGTTTGTAGGCACCAGAAAAAGAGTTGATTTTTGCAAGAAATAATGTAATGTGGGATATGGGCTAAGTTCAGAAGCGTCTTGTAGAGTGATGGATCCACCTATTTCAATGTCAGGTGGCAGTCATGGTTGTGTACAGTATACTAGACTATGATCCATTTGACCCCATTGCAAGCATTGTAAAGTTCCCTGCTTCACTTATGGTATAGGAGTGTTTAAATAATTATGACACTGGGATGTTGTAATGTTGCCAAAGAATGAAACTATATGAATAGCCAAAGTTACCTTGAGCAACTGTGTGTCCATCTTCCAGAATCATTCAAAAAGTGCAAGGGTGAAGTGTTCATGCAAAATGGGACTCCTTGCCACACTACCAAGCTAGTCACTGATTGGCTTAAAGACTGCGCGGTTGACTTTTTCAGTAACAGGCCCAGGAATTCTGTGGATTGAATCCAATAGAAAACTTATGGGTGCTTAATGAAAATGAAACTATGTAACAGGGATATTTCATCGTTACCAAAGTTGGAGATGGCCATATGTGAAATTTGGGCAAATATGGACCCTAAATGGCATCAGAATCTTGCTGATTCAGTTCCTGGTCATTTCATGGAGTGTACAAAAGGAAAGAGAAACCAGTAAAGTACTAATTGGTGGTGAACACAGTTTTCATGGTTTTATTTCATGTTTATCCTTGATGGTTGTGTCAGAGCCCCCTCATGCCTACTTTATTGGCCAGCACTGTATATATTGCTTTAAGTACCTGAGATTGGGTATAGCACAATATAGAAGCATTAGGGGTGAAATTAGGAACAGGCTGAAAAACTGTCATGCCACTGGTTGCATTGAAGGAATGTGGTGGGAAAGGTCACTCTGTAAAGGCAAAAGTGGGCCTGGCCTGCTCAGAAAGGAAATGGTGGATATGCCAATATGGAGGACAAGTGTGAAACACTCTAATCTTACTTTGTTGATTGTACTGTACGTGTAGTTTCCTTAAGCTGCTATGCATATTACATGAGGAGGCCAACAGGATGATGGAATGTTAGAATATAGGAGTACTCTGGGGTATTGGCCCCTAAACATTCAGGAGGGTGAGAGGCATGTATTAGATGAAGACTTGAATTAAGTGGGATGATGTGCAGCAAATGAACTGAATCAGGGCTTATGAAGCGGTGAAGGTAAACCTTGGAGTAAGGGACTTGGCTGTGGGTATTAGAATCTGGTTTCAGTACATCACACATTACTGCTAAAAACTGGATGTGTGCAAATGAGGCTGTTGTTTGTCTGATCCTGGTGCTACTTTGTAAAAATAGATAAAAACAATTAGGTATTAAGAGGGGAAATGTAGATAATGCCAGATGAAATGAATTTATTATATTTACTCATATGTGTATATGTGTGACATTTCTTCCACAGTTGTAAAGGCTATCCATTTGGCTACATTCAATACTGTAATTGATAGTTGCATGGAGTTAGCTTTGATTCCCAGTTATTTGGGGTAAATAAGTGAACACAGCCCCACATTCACTTACACACATCCTCAGCTATATATGTCCAGTGTGCTAGAGTAAACAGATGTTTCCACTCTGAAAAAACTGCATCTATATTTTTCTTTCTTCTTTCTTTTAAACTATTCGCCATTTCCCGCATTAGCGAGGTAGCGTTAAGAACAGAGGACTGGGCCTTTTTTGGAATATCCTCACCTGGCCCCCTCTGTTCCTTCTTTTGGAAAATTAAAAAAAAAAAAAAAAAACGAGAGGGGAGGATTTCCAGCCCCCCGCTCCCTCCCCTTTTAGTCGCCTTCTACGACACGCAGGGAATACGTGGGAAGTATTCTTAATCCCCTATCCCCAGGGATATCTATATTTTTATGTTCATATATTTTGATTTGTCAGGTGAGACTCGTTTCCTTTCACATAACCTGTCTCCTTCGTCTGTGATCAAAATAATCCCCATGACATCCTCATTTGAAATACGATAAGCCTACAGTAAGTAATTAACCCCTTGTATTTCTCCATCTCTTTTGAAGTCCCCCTCTTCATGTCCTCTACTTTCATTCACATCGTTTAAAACCATAACATTTTCAAGGCTTATGCTCATGAGTCTTTTTAAGAATTTCTTCATATCACAAATCTTTCTTGACCATATTCCAACTGTATAACTCCAGTTTTTAACCTGTGTGGATGTAGCTAAACTATCCTTACATAAGAGCTGGGACAAACACTTTTATCATGTAAGCTTCTTGTACACATTACTCCTAAATTTTTAGCATCCACCTCAGCTGTCAGTTCACATTCAATTCTTTTATCTTAAATGTCCCTACCCTCATTTTGAGCATTCCCATTGCCAAAGATGAGCATTCCCAGTGCCATCCTTTTGTAATATTTATCATTCACAGAATAACATTGAATGTTTCTACATAATCATTTTGTTATCTTATTGCAGAGTTATACGATTATTGTCTGAAAGAGAAGATAGCAGATCAGAACCTCATTGCTAAATGGCGCAAGCAAGGATATGAGAATCTCTGCTGCCTTCGGTGTATCCAGTCCCGAGACACAAACTTTGGCACAAATTGTGTTTGCCGAGTTCCAAAGAGCAAACTAGAAGAGGTATGTTGTTCTAATCAGCTAAAAGAATTGCAGAATTTTTGATAAATAAACATTTTAAGACAGCTCATTTCTGACAGAACAAACTGCACTAATTAGGTTTGCAGGTTTCTTTCCTCAAAATGTATATACTGCCTATTTCTTATCTTGTTTACATCCACACACATTTAGACACCCCAGTCTGAGCCTTTGAGGGGGTTGAGAACTCACTGCTAGGCTCCTTCTTTTATATTTATTATATGCTGCTTCCTGTGGGGTGGGGTTGCAACAGGAATAGATGAAGGCAAGCAAGTATGAATATTTATATTTGTTTTATTATACTTTGTCGCGGTCTCCCACGTTAGTGAGTTAGCACCAGGAAACAGACGAAAGAATGGCCCAACCCACCCACATACACATGTATATACATAAATGCCCACACACGCACATATATATACCTATACATTTCAACGTATATATTTTTTTTTCTTGCTTTGTCGCTGTCTCCCGCGTTTGCGAGGTAGCGCAAGGAAACAGACGAAAGAAATGGCCCAACCCACCCCCATACACATGTATATACATATGTCCACACACGCAAATATACATACCTACACAGCTTTCCTTGGTTTACCCCAGACACTTCACATGCCCTGATTCAATCCACTGACAGCACGTCAACCCCGGTATACCACATCGATCCAATTCACTCTATTCCTTGCCCTCCTTTCACCCTCCTGCATGTTCAGGCCCCGATCACACAAAGTCTTTTTCACTCCATCTTTCCACCTCCAATTTGGTCTCCTACTTCTCCTCGTTCCCTCCACCTCCGACACATATATCCTCTTGGTCAATCTTTCCTCACTCATTCTCTCCATGTGCCCAAACCATTTCAAAACACCCTCTTTTGCTCTCTCAACCACGCTCTTTTTATTTCCACACATCTCTCTTACCCTTACGTTACTTACTCGATCAAACCACCTCACACCACACATTGTCCTCAAACATCTCATTTCCAGCACATCCATCCTCCTGCGCACAACTCTATCCATAGCCCACGCCTCACAACCATACAACATTGTTGGAACCACTATTCCTTCAAACATACCCATTTTTGCTTTCTGAGATAATGTTCTCGACTTCCACACATTCTTCAAGGCTGCCAGGATTTTCGCCCCCTCCCCCACCCTATGATCCACTTCCGCTTCCATGGTTCCATCCGCTGCCAGATCCACTCCCAGATATCTAAAACACTTTACTTCATCAGTTTTTCTCCATTCAAACTTACCTCCCAATTGACTTGACCCTCAACCCTACTGTACCTAATAACCTTGCTCTTATTCACATTTACTCTTAACTTTCTTCTTTCACACACTTTACCAAACTCAGTCACCAGCTTCTGGTATATACATTTTTTTTTTTTTTTTTTTTTTTGCTTTGCCGCTGTCTCCCGCGTTTGCGAGGTAGCGCAATATACATATATACACATACATATTCATACTTGCTTGCCTTCATCTATTCCTTCGCTACCCCATCCCACAGAAAACAGCATCGCTTCCCCCTGCTTCAGCAAGGTAGCACCGAGAAAACAAACAAAAAAGGCCACATTCGTTCACGCTCAGTCTCTAGCTGTAATGTGTGATGCACTGAAATCACAGCTCCCTATCCACTTCCAGGACCTACAGACCTTTCCATGGTTTATCACAGATGCTTCACATGCCCTGGTTCAGTCCATTAACAGCACATTGACCCTGGTATACCACATCATCCCAATTTACTCTGTTCCTTGCATGCCTCTCTTCCTCCTGTATGTTTAATATATGAAAATAATTACCTCAGTCCCAAGTTTTATTAGCCTTAGTGCTACCCAGATTCTGAATTCTTCTGCATCCCAAGGCTGTACTCCTTACAGTAGTAGGGATATGTACTTTAGAGAAAAGTTTTTGACAAGACTGTACAGTACCTGTTATTTCCCATGATAACATATTCCAAAGATAAAAGGTTTGTGCATGCACACATGAATTCTTTCCATGATGTTAAGGTTTAGATACAACTGAATTCTTCCCATAATGTTTATAGGTTTAAAGTTTTTCTGTAAGCCTTGTTTAGCTAGCCTTTTGTAGCATCCTGTGATTCCCCTGCCTTTTGGTTTGTTTATAAAGTCTTTACTTGCAACTCATTTCTGTATTTTTCTTTTCAGGGCAAAATTGTGGAATGTGTGCACTGTGGGTGCCGTGGATGCTCTGGATAACCAATTTTTTTGCTTTCTTGTGATCTCGGTAAAATTATTATCCTTAAACCTGTAACAACCTAAACGAATCTTTCAAATTTACTGACAGGTTTTTCATTCCAATGCAAAACTGCTCAAGAAAGGTTATTTCAGTATTTGATATTTTGGATAAATGAAACAATAGCCCAATTTTAAATTTATATACAGTTTGGCTTGGCAAGACATAAAAATATCATTTTAAAACAATAAATAGTTCAAGACATGTTATGGAAAAATTTGTTACACTTGACAGATACCACTCATTTATACAATACAAATCTGTCACACATGCACACATACAATGGGTAGGGGCATAGTAAGCAGGCATTCAACAGATGGACATGGGCAGATCAGGCTGGGTGAAGGGAAGGAGGACATTTAATGAAAAAAATTCATTTCAGCCACTTAAAACTTTGAAAGAACATAAATCTCATGGTTACTTTTTATTTTTGATACTGTACTTTCATACCTTTTCCATCCTTTTAATTAGCCTCTCAAATATGCTACTCACAATGTCCCAAAGTGTGAAGTGATAAAATTTAAAACTTCCACTTAATGCATTTTAAGAGTAAAGCCTCCAGAAATAAAATTTTTACATTACTGGCAAACTGTTTTTAGGGCTGAAGTACAAGCTGAGATTCCTTGATTTTTTTTTTACCGAGTTAAATACGTAGAAAGTGGAATGTTTCCACAGCCTGCAGTTAACTGGTTTGTCTCACAGAATACCTATAAACTGACAAACTAGATAAAACCTCAATATCACTGAGCATTTACACTCGTCACTTCCTTTGCTTGTAAAATGAAGGTTTTCCGATACCCAACCACTGTGCCTGTGCATGTTCTGAATCCCCAATCCTTCCCTGGTCTCTGCCCATGTCGGTGCAATTTTATCCAAGCATTTTTTTGTGGGACCGCCAAGTTTAATAGCTTACAAGACTTCTCAGGAAAATCAGTTGCAGTATGGAATGTCTACTTATATTAAAAGATTATTTTTAACTAAAATTTATCTAATATGGATAGTTGAGTAAATGTAGCATCTCAACAGGACATAAAGCTTAATACAGGGCATATATTTTATGTACAATTCTACAAACAGTACAAGCAGCAATATGATAACAGACCCAAATTGTCTTCATTTTTAAGTACGCTTAATAAAGTCTTTATATTAGAAATGACTAGGTGCAAACATGAGGCATAGCACAGAAGAAATGTGAAAAGAAAATAAATTTACTTAGCGGTTCCACAATTGTTTCCTTTCTCAATGACCCAAGAGAGGATGCAGTTAAAGCTATGACCAACTGAGTATTTTAGGCTAATATCACTTCCTCTTGTGATTCTTCTAATTATAAAAATGCAGTGTATAAATAAAAATGCAAAAACCTAAATGAAACTTACATACAAGGAGAAAACAACTTGGAGAACTTCATCCTCCAAGAAACAAGATGTAAGTTTTATGAAGTGCCTTAGAATGTTTGCATTAACAAAAGTTTAACTGGATCACACTGTTAGTATGTACCAAATTTTATATCAGAAAATTCCTTGATGTTAATTTCTTTCTGGTTCTTAGTATGAATCACATCCATGGTATGATACAAAAAAAAAGAGGGGGGGAGAAGGGGGATCTACTAATGCATCAATTGATCCTTCATCTAAAGCCAACAAACTATACTGAAACCTCAATATGAGATTATATAGAGTGCACCAAAAAGAGTACAAATAGTTTGAGAAACAAGGTGACTTGGAAGACAAAGTGAAAGAGTAAATCTCTTGAGATTAGTACCAAAAGCTCAGCATACTGAAATATTCGTTTTTTGAAGAATACCAACAATGCATAGTTTTCCAATAAACCTGTACACAAGTAGCAACAAGACTTCAACTAAATCATCATGATTATACTCCAGATTTGAACTATAAGCTCTCATAGACCAATCTAATCAAGTAATTTTCTTCTACACAAAAAATATTTCAGCACTCTAAAAATTTTCATTAATTCATAATTCTGATAATTCTTTATCATCAAATGATGGGATATCTACTGAAGTTAATTGTTTTGTTATAAAGAAAATATCCTTTACACTTAATTACACACCTCTTCTGTAAAGAAAATAATCTAAACAAAACTGATGACATTCATGTGATGTGAGAATAAATGAATAAATAATTGGTTCAACAAAAGCTAAGGATAGTGCCACTCATGAACAATCAATGATACAGTTGTGTTATCTTGAGAATAACCAGGTGTTGGCAAGGCTTATAACCCTTCATTATAACTCATATACAACATAATAGTTAGGATAGTAGTATTTTAATATTTAAGTCTGAAGGTGGGAGACCCTATCACAGTAAAAAGCCTATATTTACACATTATAAAACATTACATTTCCCTATCCCTTGGATCGTCATCTTCAGCACTTTGTTTTTTAATTGTGCACCTTACTGCCTATCCTCAAGATTTTAAATTCTATGCTGTAAACTGAGGGAATACAATGCAGTTAACAGTTGCATACATTAGTTGAATTCATTACAAATGCCACAATCTGCCTTACATTCAACTTTCAACAAGAGATCATGTACAGTAATGACTATCAACACTAAAATTTTCAACTTCATAAACATCGGTATGTACTACAAAACCTTGTGCAACACTAGAAAACTCAAGCCATATTCATATGAAATTTTGGCATCAAAATTTTCTATAAGATGCAAACAAATACATTGAAGTTATTCAGTTCTAAATATGAACCAAAAATGTGTTCCATGGAATATCAGGGTCATCTGCATTGCAGCATACAGTATTAGTTACTGTAAATTACATAAGAATGGATGGAAATATTGTCTGCAAAATATATAAAGAACCTTTATTAAGTTCCATGGCTAATGTGACAATTTTTTTGTTATGAGCTAGGTTAAGTTCTAGGTTAAAATTTGTAATAAGAAGACATGCATAACCCAATCTAAAGCTCTGGATCTTATGATAATCAATTCTTTGAGGTTGGGATAACAATTATTAAGTTACAGGAGTGCCTGATTTAGACCTCCTAGAGTTGTGAACAGGGTTAAGCTGCTCGGTAAAGTATGACTCCTGACAATGGATGGACGGACAAAAGAGTGATCCCTGTGTCTTCCATGCTACACAGGCAACACAAAAATTATGTTAGTGTATGACTAAGAGTAATCCTAAAGAAGTTTTCATTCAGTATAATTAGTAGTTATGCAACAGTTAAACTTCAGTGATTCCTCCATCAAATTATGCTCTATTTTTCACAATAATTCTTCTATTTACATGTGTTGAATTACCATTTCTCTGTTTGTTATACTGCTAACAGTTTTCCATGCATTTTCCAAAACATGTAATGGTTGTCTCTCAGGAAAGAAAGGGAAGCACAATTCAAAACCCCAACAAAATGGTATAATCCCAGCATTTGTGATCATGGTGTACATAAAATATTCTAACAATAAATGCCCTTTTGAAACTAAAGGGGCCACATAAGATCTTAGTCCTTTGAGATTACATCTTCCTGACCACTTTCTCAACTGAAGTTATTCACTTTACTCAATATACATGGCCTGAGATATAAAACTGCTGTTCTAGCAACTCTTGATATTCTTAAAGCCAAGCCAGTGGACCATCATTCTAGATGAACACACTTGTATGTATACATGTATATGTGCTGGATTTTATGCCCCATAATTCATGTTATGGTGTGATACATAGTACTATACATACATGTTAGTAGCAAAAGATAAATGATAAAATGTTCTTTGTTGAAATAAAATAAATTCTACAAATATAAAGTGCTGAGTTCTATGACTTTTATCATACGGATACACATTTGTTGGTTATCAGTACTGAAACTCACAAAAAACAGGTGCAAGTGACCTACTCTACAAAAGGCACACTCGTAGCTTATCTCATGGGTCCCACATGTTGGGTAATTACAGTGACATTTTGTAGTCATTACGTTAACAGATGGTCCTGATTTAATCTTTTTCCTAATATCCCACTTGTTTTCAGGTCTCTATCCTTACTTAAAGATCAAGGTCTCGTTAAGTAAAATGCTGCTTTCACAAATTTTTCTAATTAATATTGTTTATAAAATTATTAAGTAAGCAACTTAGGAGCACTAATACACATTCCTTATTTCACAAATATGAATGGTTAAAATAATCTGGAAAATATTTTGAGTAGATAAATTAATTAAATAAGTAAACATTATATGATAAAAAACTTTCATAAGAGTAAACAATATGGAATGCACAAGGCCTAGACCAAGAAAGCACGAATACTGAAAAAAGGCAAAGTGTTTTTGGCCTAAAGAATTCTTCCTTGTGGCTTACAATACGAACAAATTCACACATAAAGCTGTATTAAAATTTTTTGACAATAATTGTTCTTTTTGGATATAAAAACCAGTTGCAAAGATTAAAACTGAAAGGGACACTGAGCTACAAAGAAACGAGCTCTGTTGAAGAAAACTTTCTATGAGAAAGCATTCCAGAGATTGGCTTGCCGTAATGTGCACTGTGAGGAAGACATCAATAATAACATTTAGTATGAATGTAAGGAATCCTTTTGATAGAGAAAAGGGGCAAGTTTTGTAGCAAAGTTAAAAAAGGCACAATTCCATCGCAATGTTTGTAAATATCCCACCACTGTTAATGCCAGAACATTAAGATGATGCGACACTATTATCAACTCTTTCATGGTTCTAGTCTCTTCAGTAGTTCATTATGCATTTCAGGTATTGTGACCGAGGCTTAAACAGTCATCCATTTTACTCAAAGCACATGCCCAACTTTGTTGGTTAAACAGTCAACTGTCCTTCTCTGAGCTCATGACGATTATCTGGTCTCATGTTTTACATTAAAATGATTAAAGTTACCTTCTCCCACTTACAGATTGTATAATGTCTTGTGTAATATTTTATCCAACTAGAAAATACTGTGTACATAATACCTATCCTCATCCTCAAGACATTAATGTAAATTCAATTTTCCTATTCTACTTAGAAAACAATACCATCTTTAGAATTAATAAGAAATCAAAATCATGCACCATATAAAATGAGAGGAACTAACTCAAAACCCTATTTATATAAATTTGTGACAGCACTACTTCATTGAACTTTTATCATCCTATAAAAACCCCTCCCTACAAAAATGGACATCATATTTTTCATGTACCATGATAAAGTATAAGACTTAACAGCATTGTAAATTTCATGTATTATAAATATATGAAATAATATTAAAATGTGGCTTAATTCATCAACTGGTGGACCATCAAGTAAATAATGTTAACACAATGCTATAGAAATTATCAATAAACAGAATACTACTTGGTATTATACTTAGCTCATTACACATGCTGACATTATGTATCCTGACCTGGCAACCAGGAAGGATTTTCATCTAGTATTTTATAAGTGTTATGCCTTAATGCAATTAACACATTAATTTACATCAAAAAAGGTCCAACTAGAGTAAAAACAATATTTACTCTCATTATGTCCTCTACAGTAAGAAAAAACAGTTGTGGTAATAAACTTCTAATTGCCAGTATTAGGGATTTTCATAAAGTCTACCTGAACCTTGGTGACATATAAACAGCAGTAAAACATTGGAATAATTGAAATTCATTAGATACACAGGCCATAATCACAAACTAATGTTCATACCAATTATAAGATTTCATTAGTGTAAAAACTTAATGAACTAGTTAGGAAGTTTACAAAAGATTACATGTACTTTCAACCCTTTCACTGCAGTAATCATATCCAAAGCACTGTGTACACGATATTCTCAAATATTATTAAAAAAATTATCCTTAAATATGATTAACTAGAATATAAGTTCCTAAATAATATGATTAACAACTCATCCTGGAAAGATGTTATGTCAGCTATGCATCCTTTACAGTAAGCTGCTGCACTGCCAGGTATAATAGGTACTCCAATAGGGCCTTCAGGCATGTGCAGTTAAATTTTATTTTTGTTCCCCAAAAATATGATTACTATGGATATTTATCAGTAACAATTATTATCTTGCAAGAGGGGCTACAAGTAAAAAGTAAGTGATAGGCAGCCACCAACCAAGAGGGATATTACTAGTACTACTGCCTGGGTATTGGGAGGGTTAAGAGACAGCTGCACAGAGTCTTTTCTTTCTACCTTATCTATGTGTGGACTGCAGGCATTCTGTTTACAAAAATACACTCTCGCCTTATCCCACATAACACTTGACAACGTTTAATTCACACAACTCATTCTCCATAATGCTAGATTTTCATGTAGAGTGCTATGCACTAGCCCTGCCTTTTATAATCAAAAGACATTAGTAGTAAGTAGGCAGGAGCATTAGCAAGGAACATTAGGTAGTAGATATTGGTAGAAACATTAGTTAGAAGCCTGTGGAAACACTGCACTAGAGCCTCTTCTGCAGTGGCCACCCCCTT